>NW_027650561.1:12500-64776 GCF_965287045.1 Carcharhinus amblyrhynchos | reverse complement strand
AGAGAGGGAGAGGGGGAGAGAGGGAGAGGGGGAGAGAGGGAAAGGGGGAGAGGGGGAGAGAGGGAGAGGGGGAGAAGAGAGAGACAGAGAGAGAGGAGGGGGAGAGAGAGAGAGAGGGAGAGGGTGAGAGAGACAGAGAGAGACAGAGACAGAGAGATCGGATCTGTTCTTACCTGCACAGCCTGACGCTCATACAGAGACATCTGAGAGACCTGGGGTCGGGGGTTACTGCTCCCCCCATTACTGGGGCCACTACTACTGACAGGACTGGAACTCTGTTCATTCTCATTATCCATCGCAGTCAGACTGAGGGAGAGAAGCAGGAGGAATCATTCACTGCACAGACTGCACGGAGAGAGAGACACTGAGAGATATCTGTAAGGATCAGCACTGATAGAGATACAGGAGCAGACTGCACGGGGAGAGACACTGAGAGATATCTGTAAGGATCAGCACTGATAGAGATACAGGAGCAGAGACACAGACTGCACGGAGAGAGAGACACTGAGAGATATCTGTAAGGATCAGCACTGATAGAGATACAGGAGCAGAGACACAGACTGCACGGAGAGAGACACTGAGAGATATCTGTAAGGATCAGCACTGATAGAGATACAGGAGCAGAGACACAGACTGCACGGAGAGAGAGACACTGAGAGATATCTGTAAGGATCAGCACTGATAGAGATACAGGAGCAGAGACACAGACTGCACAGAGAGAGAGACACTGAGAGACATCTGTAAGGATCAGCACTGATAGAGATACAGGAGCAGAGACACAGACTGCACGGGGAGAGAGAGACCTGAGAGATATCTGTAAGGATCAGCACTGATAGAGATACAGGAGCAGAGACACAGACTGCACGGGGATGAGAGACACTGAGAGATATCTGTAAGGATCAGCACTGATAGAGATACAGGAGCAGAGACACAGACTGCACAGAGAGAGAGACACTGAGAGACATCTGTAAGGATCAGCACTGATAGAGATACAGGAGCAGAGACACAGACTGCACGGGGAGAGAGAGACACTGAGAGATATCTGTAAGGATCAGCACTGATAGAGATACAGGAGCAGAGACACAGACTGCACGGGGAGAGAGACACTGAGAGATATCTGTAAGGATCAGCACTGATAGAGATACAGGAGCAGAGACACAGACTGCACGGGGAGAGAGACACTGAGAGATATCTGTAAGGATCAGCACTGATAGAGATACAGGAGCAGAGACACAGACTGCACGGAGAGAGAGAGACACTGAGAGATATCTGTAAGGATCAGCACTGATAGAGATACAGGAGCAGAGACACAGACTGCACGGGGAGAGAGACACTGAGAGATATCTGTAAGGATCAGCACTGATAGAGATACAGGAGCAGAGAGACAGACTGCACGGAGAGAGAGACACTGAGAGATATCTGTAAGGATCAGCACTGATAGAGATACAGGAGCAGAGACACAGACTGCACGGAGACAGAGACACTGAGAGATATCTGTAAGGATCAGCACTGATAGAGATACAGGAGCAGAGACACAGACTGCACAGAGAGAGACACTGAGAGATATCTGTAAGGATCAGCACTGATAGAGATACAGGAGCAGAGACACAGACTGCACGGAGAGAGAGACACTGAGAGATATCTGTAAGGATCAGCACTGATAGAGATACAGGAGCAGAGACACAGACTGCACGGAGAGAGAGACACTGAGAGATATCTGTAAGGATCAGCACTGATAGAGATACAGGAGCAGAGACACAGACTGCACGGAGAGAGAGACACTGAGAGATATCTGTAAGGATCAGCACTGATAGAGATACAGGAGCAGAGACACAGACTGCACGGGGAGAGAGACACTGAGAGATATCTGTAAGGATCAGCACTGATAGAGATACAGGAGCAGAGACACAGACTGCACGGAGAGAGAGAGACACTGAGAGATATCTGTAAGGATCAGCACTGATAGAGATACAGGAGCAGAGACACAGACTGCACAGAGAGAGAGACACAGAGATATCTGTAAGGATCAGCACTGATAGAGATACAGGAGCAGAGACACAGACTGCACGGGGAGAGAGACACTGAGAGATATCTGTAAGGATCAGCACTGATAGAGATACAGGAGCAGAGACACAGACTGCACGGAGAGAGAGACACTGAGAGATATCAGTAAGGATCAGCACTGATAGAGATTCAGGAGCAGAGACACAGACTGCACGGAGAGAGAGAGACACTGAGAGATATCTGTAAGGATCAGCACTGATAGAGATACAGGAGCAGAGACACAGACTGCACGGAGAGAGAGAGACACTGAGAGATATCTGTAAGGATCAGCACTGATAGAGATACAGGAGCAGAGACACAAGCTGCACGGGGAGAGAGACACTGAGAGATATCTGTAAGGATCAGCACTGATAGAGATACAGGAGCAGAGACACAGACTGCACGGGGAGAGAGACACTGAGAGATATCTGTAAGGATCAGCACTGATAGAGATACAGGAGCAGAGACACAGGCTGCACGGGGAGAGAGACACTGAGAGATATCTGTAAGGATCAGCACTGATAGAGATACAGGAGCAGAGACACAGACTGCACGGGGAGAGAGACACTGAGAGATATCTGTAAGGATCAGCACTGATAGAGATACAGGAGCAGAGACACAGACTGCACGGGGAGAGAGACACTGAGAGATATCTGTAAGGATCAGCACTGATAGAGATACAGGAGCAGAGACACAGACTGCACGGGGAGAGAGACACTGAGAGATATCTGTAAGGATCAGCACTGATAGAGATACAGGAGCAGAGACACAGACTGCACGGGGAGAGAGACACTGAGAGATATCTGTAAGGATCAGCACTGATAGAGATACAGGAGCAGAGACACAGACTGCACGGGGAGAGAGACACTGAGAGATATCTGTAAGGATCAGCACTGATAGAGATACAGGAGCAGAGACACAGACTGCACGGAGAGAGAGACACTGAGAGATATCTGTAAGGATCAGCACTGATAGAGATACAGGAGCAGAGACACAGACTGCACGGGGAGAGAGACACTGAGAGATATCTGTAAGGATCAGCACTGATAGAGATACAGGAGCAGAGACACAGACTGCACGGGGAGAGAGAGACACTGAGAGATATCTGTAAGGATCAGCACTGATAGAGATACAGGAGCAGAGATACAGGAGCAGAGACACAGACTGCACGGAGAGAGAGAGACACTGAGAGATATCTGTAAGGATCAGCACTGATAGAGATACAGGAGCAGAGACACAGACTGCACGGGGAGAGAGAGACACTGAGAGATATCTGTAAGGATCAGCACTGATAGAGATACAGGAGCAGAGACACAGACTGCACGGGGAGAGAGACACTGAGAGATATCTGTAAGGATCAGCACTGATAGAGATACAGGAGCAGAGACACAGACTGCACGGAGAGAGAGAGACACTGAGAGATATCTGTAAGGATCAGCACTGATAGAGATACAGGAGCAGAGACACAGACTGCACGGAGAGAGAGACACTGAGAGATATCTGTAAGGATCAGCACTGATAGAGATACAGGAGCAGAGACACAGACTGCACAGAGAGAGACACTGAGAGATATCTGTAAGGATCAGCACTGATAGAGATACAGGAGCAGAGACACAGACTGCACGGGGAGAGAGACACTGAGAGATATCTGTAAGGATCAGCACTGATAGAGATACAGGAGCAGAGACACAGACTGCACGGGGAGAGAGAGACACTGAGAGATATCTGTAAGGATCAGCACTGATAGAGATACAGGAGCAGAGACACAGACTGCACGGGGAGAGAGACACTGAGAGATATCTGTAAGGATCAGCACTGATAGAGATACAGGAGCAGAGACACAGACTGCACGGAGAGAGAGAGACACTGAGAGATATCTGTAAGGATCAGCACTGATAGAGATACAGGAGCAGAGACACAGACTGCACGGAGAGAGAGACACTGAGAGATATCTGTAAGGATCAGCACTGATAGAGATACAGGAGCAGAGACACAGACTGCACAGAGAGAGACACTGAGAGATATCTGTAAGGATCAGCACTGATAGAGATACAGGAGCAGAGACACAGACTGCACGGGGAGAGAGAGACACTGAGAGATATCTGTAAGGATCAGCACTGATAGAGATACAGGAGCAGAGACACAGACTGCACGGGGAGAGAGACACTGAGAGATATCTGTAAGGATCAGCACTGATAGAGATACAGGAGCAGAGACACAGACTGCACGGAGAGAGAGAGACACTGAGAGATATCTGTAAGGATCAGCACTGATAGAGATACAGGAGCAGAGACACAGACTGCACGGAGAGAGAGACACTGAGAGATATCTGTAAGGATCAGCACTGATAGAGATACAGGAGCAGAGACACAGACTGCACGGAGAGAGAGAGACACTGAGAGATATCTGTAAGGATCAGCACTGATAGAGATACAGGAGCAGAGACACAGACTGCACGGGGAGAGAGAGACACTGAGAGATATCTGTAAGGATCAGCACTGATAGAGATACAGGAGCAGAGACACAGACTGCACGGGGAGAGAGACACTGAGAGATATCTGTAAGGATCAGCACTGATAGAGATACAGGAGCAGAGACACAGACTGCACGGGGAGAGAGACACTGAGAGATATCTGTAAGGATCAGCACTGATAGAGATACAGGAGCAGAGACACAGACTGCACGGAGAGAGAGACACTGAGAGATATCTGTAAGGATCAGCACTGATAGAGATACAGGAGCAGAGACACAGACTGCACGGAGAGAGAGAGACACTGAGAGATATCTGTAAGGATCAGCACTGATAGAGATACAGGAGCAGAGACACAGACTGCACGGGGAGAGAGACACTGAGAGATATCTGTAAGGATCAGCACTGATAGAGATACAGGAGCAGAGACACAGACTGCACGGGGAGAGAGACACTGAGAGATATCTGTAAGGATCAGCACTGATAGAGATACAGGAGCAGAGAGACAGACTGCACGGGGAGAGAGACACTGAGAGATATCTGTAAGGATCAGCACTGATAGAGATACAGGAGCAGAGACACAGACTGCACGGAGAGAGAGACACTGAGAGATATCTGTAAGGATCAGCACTGATAGAGATACAGGAGCAGAGACACAGACTGCACGGGGAGAGAGACACTGAGAGATATCTGTAAGGATCAGCACTGATAGAGATACAGGAGCAGAGACACAGACTGCACGGGGAGAGAGACACTGAGAGATATCTGTAAGGATCAGCACTGAGACATGGAATTCTCACATTGCAAAATGCCTGGGTGTGAAGTTCTCCGTCTCACAAGATGTTCCTGACCCTTGGAAAGGGTCCAGAGGGAGGGTTCACCAGAATGAGTCCTGGAATGAGGAGCTTGAGGGGTTGAGGGACTCTGGGTCTGTACTGGATGGGGGTTTACAATGATTAGGGGGAGGAATCTTATTGAAACTTACAGCGAGGCCCCTGGATAGAGTGGGACGGGGAGAGGGTGTTTCCACCAGTAGGAGAAACCCGAACCAGAGAGGGCACAACCTCAGGGTGAAGGGACGGTCCTTTAAAACAGGAGGGATTTCCTCACCCAGAGAGTGGGGAACGTGGGGGACTGTCTGCCGCAGAGGAGGGGCCGGGGTCACTGAGTGTCTTTGAGACAGAGAGAGAGAGGGGGGGGTTCCTGATTAATGAAGTTACTGTGAACATCCCCTGGTCCCCACACTCCTGTTCGGGGTTACACTGAGGGAGAACTGAACACGGCCAATCCACCCGAACCAGCACAGCTTTTCGACTGTGGGAGGAAACTGGAGCAGCTGGAGAAAACCCACGCAGACACGGGGAGAACATGCAGAATCCGTGCAGGTGTTGATCCAAACCAGGAATCGATCCCGGGTCCCTGGCGCTGTGAGACAGCAGTGCTAACCCACTGTGTCACCGTGTCCCCCCCCGGGAATTGAACCCGGGTCCCTGGCGCTGTGAGACAGCAGTGCTAACCCACTGTGTCACCGTGCCCCCCCCCCCCCCGGGAATCGAACCCGGGTCCCTGGCGCTGTGAGACAGCAGTGCTAACCCACTGTGTCACCGTGCCCCCCCCGGGAATCGAACCCGGGTCCCTGGTGCTGTGAGACAGCAGTGCTAACCCACTGTGTCACCGTGCCCCCGGGAATCGAACCCGGGTCCCTGGCGCTGTGAGACAGCAGTGCTAACCCACTGTGTCACCGTGTCCCCCCCCCGGGAATCGAACCCGGGTCCCTGGTGCTGTGAGACAGCAGTGCTAACCCACTGTGTCACCGTGCCCCCGGGAATCGAACCCGGGTCCCTGGCGCTGTGAGACAGCAGTGCTAACCCACTGTGTCACCGTGCCCCCCCCGGGGAATCGAACCTGGGTCCCTGGCGCTGTGAGACAGCAGTGCTAACCCACTGTGTCACCGTGCCCCCGGGGAATCGAACCCGGGTCCCTGGCTCTGTGAGACAGCAGTGCTAACCCACTGTGTCACCGTGCCCCCCCCCCGGGAATCGAACCCGGGTCCCTGGCGCTGTGAGACAGCAGTGCTAACCCACTGTGTCACCGTGCCCCCCCCCCGGGAATCGAACCCGGGTCCCTGGCGCTGTGAGACAGCAGTGCTAACCCACTGTGTCACCGTGCCCCCACCCGGGAATCGAACCCGGGTCCCTGGCGCTGTGAGACAGCAGTGCTAACCCACTGTGTCACCGTGCCCCCACCCGGGAATCGAACCCGGGTCCCTGGCGCTGTGAGACAGCAGTGCTAACCCACCATGCTATCCTGCCTTCCAGCTGGAGAGGTTCACAGGAGATGCACGATCGTGCTGGGACAGTGAGTCAGTTTAAGGAGAAGTGAGACAGGTTTTTAATTGGGAATGGGATTCAAGGGTTTTGGGGACGTGGCAGGAAAATGACGATGAGAAGCGGTTCTCTCCCCAACTTTTACAGATGCCCCCATAGAAAGCATTCTTTCTGGTTGTATCACAGCTCGGTCTGGGATCCTGCTCTGCCCAAGACCGCAAGGAACTACAAAAGGGTGGTGAATGTAGCCCCCAATCCCATCACACAAACCAGCCTCCCATCCATTGACTCCGTCTACACTTCCCGCTGCCTCAGGGGGGGTAAAGCAGCCGGGATAATTAAGGACCCCCCCCCCCCCACACACACACACCCCGGACATTCTCTCTTCCACCTTCTTCCGTCGGGGAAAAAGATACAAAAGTCTGAGGTCCCGTACCGACCGACTCAAGAACAGCTTCTTCCCTGCTGCTGTCAGACTTTTGAATGGACCCACCTCGCATTAAGCTGATCTTTCTCTACACCCTCGCTGTGACTGTAACACTACATTCTGCACCCTCTCCTTTCCTTCTCTATGAGCGGTATGCTTTGTCTGTATAGCACGCAAGAAACCTTTCACTGTGTGTTAATACACATGACAATAATAAATCAAATCAAATCAAATCAAAATGGCCAAATTCTGTTCCTGTATCTTATGAAGTTATAAAAAGTTCCTCAGTTATTGAGTCGGTGGGGGCACATGTTGGTAAATATACACTGGGCCTGGCACTGAGGCACAGGGGTTGGAGACATTTGATACCTGGCACAGAACAGGAGGGTACACACTAATACCATAAAAATTAGGATTCACACTCCATTACATCTCTTATCATAAACTTCACACTCTGCTACCCTCTCCCACACCATCACTAAATATATTGTAATATTACAAATACTCCAGGGGGGTTGTTCTGTAATGATGAACGTATTGCAGGTATTACAAACTCTCCGTCAAGATTGTGACTGTAATGACTACATTGTGGATATTACAGTCTCCCTCGGGGATTGTAACTGTAATGAGTACATTGTTGACTTTACAGTCTCTCTAAGGGGTTTATTGCACAATTATTTTATTGTGGACATTAATGACTATTTCTGATTACAGGGTTCGATTAAGGGATTGGATTGTAATGAGGTTCTGCAGTTAGCAATGGGAAATTATTGTAATGATGTGTACATTGTTGACATTACAGTCTCTCTATGGGGGATTATGACTATAATGAGTACATAGTGGATACTACAATCTCTGAAAAGTTGGGACTTCGGTGAGTATATTGTGAATATTACAGTCTCTCTATGGGGTTTATTACAACAATTATTATCCTGTGGATATTAATGACTCCATTTCTGATTACAGGGTTAGATTAGGAAATTAGATTGGGTTATAATGAGGTTCTGCAGGTTAGCAGTGAGACATTACTGTAATGAGTACATTGTTGGTATTACCGTCTCTCAGTATGGGGGACTGTGACTGTAATGAGTACATTGTGGACATTACAGTCTCTCTATGCTGGATTGTGACTGTAATGATTACATTGTGGATATTACAGTCTTGCTAAGGAGTTTATTACAATCATTACTATCTTGTGGGCATTAATTATTCTATTTCTGATTATAATGTTAGATTAGCAGATTAGATTGGATTGTAATGGAGTTCTGCTGGTTAGCAATGAGACATTAATGTAGTGATGAATACATTGTGGATATTACAGTTTCCCTCTGGGGGATTGTGACTGTAATAAGTACATTGTTGACATTACAGCCTCTCTATGGGGGCATGTGACTTTAATGAGTACATTGGGTGCATTACAGTTCTCTACAGGGGATTGTTATTACACTGTAATTAGTATATTGTAGATATTACTGTCTCTCTAAGGTTTATTACATTAATTTCTACACTGTGGACATTGATGACTCTATTTCTGATTACAGGGTTAGACTAGGAAATTAGAGTGGATTGTAATGAGGATCTGTTGCTCAGCAATGTGAAATTACTTTAATGATAGTATATTGTTGACATTACAGTCTCTCTAAGAGGCTTATTACAATAAGTACTCTACTGTGGACATTAATGACTCTATTTCTGATTACAGGGTTAGATTAGGAGATTAGGTTGGATTATAATGAGGCTCTGATGGTTAGCAATGAGAAATTACTGTAATGAGTACATTGTTGACACTACAGTCTCTCTAAGAGACTTATTACAGTAATTGCTGTACTGTGGACATTTCTGGTTACAGGGTTAGGTTGAATTGTAATGGGGTTCTGCTGGTTAGCAATGAAACATTACTGTAACAATGAGTGCATTGCTGATATTGCGGTCCCGCTACGGGGTTTATTATAATAATTACTATCCTGCGGACATTAATGACTCTATTTCTGATTACACGGTTGAAGTAGGAGATTAGATTGAGTTGTAATGAGGTTCTGCTGCTCAAAAATGAGAAATTACTGCAATGATGAGTACATTGTTGACATTGCAGTCGCTCTATGGGATTCATAAAATAATTACTATCATGTGGATATTAATGACTCTATTTCAGGGTTAGATTAGATTAGATTGGATTGTAATGAGGTTCTGCTGCTCAACAATGAGAAATTACTGTAACGATGTGTACATTGTTGACATTGCAGTCACTGGAAGAGGCTTGTTACAATAATTACAATACTGTGGACATTAAAGACCCTATTTCTAATTACAGGGTTAGATTTGGAGATTAGATTGGATTGTAACAAGGTTCTGCTGATTTGCAATGTGAAATTACTGTAATTATGAGTACATTGTTAACATTACAGTCTCTCTACGGAGTTTATTACAATAATTATGTACTGTGGACACTAAAGACTCTGAGTACAGGTTTAGAGTAGGAGATTAGGCTGGATTGTAATGAGATTCTGCTCATTAGCAATGAGAAATTACTGTGATGATGAGTACATTGTTGACATTACAGACTCTAAGAGGTTTGTTAAAAACAATTACTGTACTGTGGACATTAATGACTCAATTTCTGATTACAGGGTTTGATTAGGAGGTTATATTGGATTGTAATGAGGTTATGCTGGTTAGCAATGTGAAATTACTCTAATGATGAGTGCATTGTTGACATTACAATCTCTCTATGGGGTTTATTGCAACAATTACTGTACTGTGGACATTAATGACCCACTTTCTGATTACAGAGTTAGATTAGATTGGGTTGTAATGAACGTCTGCTGGTTAGCAATTAGAAATTACTGTAATGATGAGCACATTGTTGATATTACAGTCACTCTGAGATTTATTACAATTACTGTACTGTGGACATTAAAGACTTTCTGATTACAGGGTTAGATTAAGAGATTACATTGGATTGTAATGAAGTCCTGCTGGTTAGCAATGTAAAATTATTGTTATGATGAGTACATTGTTGACACTACAGTTTCTTTGAGAGGTTTATTACAATAATTACTGTACTGTGGACATTAAAGACTCTGTTTCTGGTTACAGGGTTAGATTAAGAGGTTATATTGGTTTGTAATGGAGTTCTGCTGCACAGCAATGAGAAATAACTGTAATGAGAAGTGCACTGTTGACATTACAGTCCCTCTATAGGGTTTATTACAATAATTACTGCACTGTGGAGATTAATGACTTTATTTCTGATTACAGGGTTAGATTAGGAGGTTATATTGGATTATAATGAGGTTATGCTGGTTAACAGTGTGAAATTACTGTAGTGAAGAGTACATTGTTCGCATTACAGTCTAAGAGGCTTACTACAATAAGTACTAACCTATGGACAATAATGACCCTATTTCTGATTACAGGATTAGATTAGGTGGTTAGATTGGATTGTAATGAGGTTATGCTGGTTTGCAATGTGAAATTACTGTAATGATGAGTACATTGTTGACATTACAGTCTCTCTAAAGGGTTTATTATAATAATTACTGCACTGTGGACATTAATGACTCAATTTCTGGTTACAGGGTTAGATTAGAAGGTTATATTGAATTGTAATGAGGTTTTGCTGCACAGCAATGTGATATTACTGTAATGAGGAGTACATTGTTAACATTACATTAACAGTAGGAGGGATTACTATTTAAAGGGTGAAAAGCTGCAGCGTGCGACGGTGCAGAGGGATCTGGGCGTCCTTGTGCACGAGTCGCAAAAACCCAGCCTGCAGGTGCAGCAGGTGGTCAGGAAGGCGAATGGGATGCTGGCCTTCATAGCGAGGGGGATTGAATATAAAAGTAGGGAGGTCTTGCTGCAGCTGTATAGGGCATTGGTGAGGCTGCAGCTGGAGTACTGTGTGCAGTTTTGGTCGCCGCACTTACGCAAGGATATTTTGGCCTTGGAGGGAGTGCAGAGGAGGTTTACTAGGCTGATACCGGAGTTGAGGGGGTTGAGCTATGAGGAGAGGCTGAATAAACTAGGCTTGTACTCGTTAGAGTTTAGAAGAATGAGGGGAGATCTCATTGAGACGTATAAGATGCTGAATGGGATGGATAGGATAGAGGTGGAGAGACTCTTCCCACTCAGAAAGGACAGTAGGACTAGGGGGCACAGCCTCAAGATAAGGGGGGGGCGGTTTAGAACGGAGTTGAGGAGGAACTTCTTCACTCAAAGGGTGGTGAATCTCTGGAATTCTCTGCCCGTTGAAGTGGTGGAGGCTGCCTCGCTAAATATTTTTAAGACGCGGGTTGATGGGTTTTTGATAAGAGAGGGGATTAAGGGTTATGGGGAGAGGGTGGGAATGTGGAACTGAGCCACGACAGATCAGCCATGATCTTATTGAATGGCGGGGCAGGCTCGAGGGGCTAGATGGCCAACTCCTGCTCCTATTTCTTATGTTCTTATTATTGATATTACAGTCCCTCTATGGGGTTTATTACCATAATTACTGTACTGTGGACATTAAAGACTCTATTTCTGGTTACAGGGTTAGATTAGGGGGTTATATTGGATTGTAATGGGGTTCTGCTGCGCAGCAATGTGAAATTACTGTAATGAGGAGTACATTGTTGAGTACATCACTGTAATGAGGAGTACATTATAGTCCCTCTATGGCTCTATAGGGTTTATTACAATAATTACTGTACTGTGGACATTAATGACTCTATTTCTGGTTACAGAATTAGATTAGGAGATTTGATTGGATTGTAATTAGATTCTTCCGCGTGGCAATGAGACATTACTGTAATGAGAAGTACATACTTGACATTACAGTCTCTCTAAAAGGTTTATTACAATTCTTATAACATTGTGGACATTAAAGACTCTATTTCTGGTTACAAGGTTAGATTAGGTGGTTATTTTGGATTGTAATGAAGTTAGAAATATGAAATTACTGTAACGATGAGTACATTGTTGACATTACAGTCTCACAATGGGGTTTATTACAATAATTGCTGCACTGTGAAGAGTAATGACTCTATTTCTGTTACAGCATTACATTAGTAGGTCACATTGGATTGTGATGGGGCTCTCCTGCACAGCAATGTAATATTACAGTAATGAGGAGTACATTGTTGACATTACAGTCTATCTATGGGGTTTATTACAATAATTACTGTACTGTGAACATTAACGACTCTATTTCTGGTTACAGGGTTAGAGTAGGGGGTTATATTGAATTGTAACGGAGTTCTGCTGCACAGCAATGTGAAATTACTGTAACAATGAGTACATTGTTGACATTACAGTCTCACTATGGGGTTTATTACAAGAATTACTGTACTGTGGAGATTAGAGACTCTATTTGTGCTTACAGGGTTAGAGTAGGATGTTATATCGGATTGTAATGGAGTTCTGCTGCACAGTAATGTAACATTACTGTAATGAGGAGTGCATTGTTGGCATTACAGTCTCTCTATGCTTTATTACAATAATTACTGCACTGTGGAGATTAGAGACTCTATTTCTGGTTACAGGGTTAGATTAGGAGGTTAGATAGGATTGTAATGGGGTTCTGCTGCACAGCAATGTGATATTACTGTAATGAGGAGTACATTATTGCCATTACAGTCTCTCTATAAGGTTTATTACAAGAATTACTGTACTGTGGACATTAAAGACTCTATTTGTGCTTACAGGGTTAGAGTAGGATGTTATATTGGATTGTAATGAGGTTCTGCTGCACAGCAATATGATATTACTGTAATGAGGAGTACATTGTTGACATTACAGTCACAGGGTTAGAGTAGGGGGTTATATTGGATTGTAATAGGGTTCTGCTCCACAGCAATATGATATTACTGTAATAAGGAGTACATTGTTGACATTAGTCTCAGTATTGGGATTATTACAATAATTACTGAACTGTGGAGATGAAAGACACTATTTCTGGTTACAGGGTTAGACTATGAAGTTATATCGGATTGTAATGGGATTCCGCTGTGCAGCAATATGAAATTACTGTAATGAGGAGTACATTGTTGACATTACAGTCTCTCTATAGGGTTTATTACAATAATAACTGTACTGTGGACATTAAAGACTCTTTGTGCATACAGGGTTAGAGTAGGATGTTATATGATTGTAATGGGGTTCTGCTGCATAGCAATATAATATTACAGTAATGAGGAGTACATTGTTGACATTACAGTCTCACTATGGGGTTTATTACAATAATTACTGCACTGTGGAGATTAGAGACTCTATATCTGGTTACACGGTTAGATTAGGGGGTTATATTGGATTGTAATGGGGTACTGCTCCACAGCAATGTAATATTACTGTAATAAGGAGTACACTGTTGACATTACAGTCTCTCTATGGGGATTATTACAGTAATTACTGCACTGTGGAGATTAGAGACTCTATTTCTGTTTACAGGGTTGGATTAGGGGGTTATATTGGATTGTAATGGGGTTCTGCTGCACAGTAATGTGAAATTACTGTAAGGAGGAGTACATTGTTGACATTACAGTCTCCCTATAGGGTTTATTACAATAATTACTGTACTGTGGACATTAAAGACTATTTGTGCTTACAGGGTTACAGTAGGATGTTATATGGATTGTAATGTGGTTCTGCTGCACAGCAATGTAATATTACTGTAATGAGGAGTACATTGTTGACATTACAGTCTCACTATGGGGATTATTACAGTAATTACTGCACTGTGGACATTAAAGACTCTATATCTGGTTACAGGGTTAGATTAGGGGGTTATATTGGATTGTAATGGGGCTCTGATGCACAGCAATGTAATACTACTGTAATGAGGAGTACATTGTTGACACTACAGTACCTCTACAGGGATTATTACAATAATTACTGCACTGTGGAGATTAGAGACTGTATTTCTGGTTACAGGGTTGGATTAGGGGGTTATATTGGATTGTAATGAGGTTCTGCTCCACAGCAATGTAATATTACTGTAATGAGGAGTACATTGTTGACATTACAGTACCTCTACAGGGATTATTACAATAATTACTGCACTGTGGAGATGAAAGACTCTATCTCTGGTTACAGGGTTGGATTAGGGGGTTATATTGGATTGTAATGGGGTTCTGCTCCACAGCAATGTAATATTACTGTAATGAGGAGTACATTGTTGACATTACAGTCCCTCTACAGGGATTATTACAATAATTACTGCACTGTGTGGAGTAAAGACTCTATCTCTGGTTACAGGGATAGATTAGGGGGTTATATTGGATTGTAATGGTGTTCTGCTGCACAGCAATGTAATATTACTGTAATGAGGGGTACATTGTTGACATTACAGTCTCACTATGGGGTTTATTACAATAATTACTGCACTGTGGAGATTAGAGACTGTATTTCTGGTTACAGGGTTGGATTAGGGGGTTATATTGGATTGTAATGGGGCTCTGATGCACAGCAATGTAATACTATAGTAATGAGGAGTACATTGTTGACATTAGTCTCACTATAGGGATTATTACAATAATTACTGCACTGTGGAGAGTAAAGACTCTATCTCTGGTAACAGGGTTGGATTAGGGGGTTATATTGGATTGTAATGGGGCTCTGATGCACAGCAATGTAATACTACTGTAATGAGGAGTACATTGTTGACATTACAGTACCTCTACAGGGATTATTACAATAATTACTGCACTGTGGAGATTAGAGACTGTATTTCTGGTTACAGGGTTGGATTAGGGGGTTATATTGGATTGTAATGAGGTTCTGCTCCACAGCAATGTAATATTACTGTAATGAGGAGTACATTGTTGACATTACAGTCCCTCTACAGGGATTATTACAATAATTACTGCACTGTGTGGAGTAAAGACTCTATCTCTGGCTACAGGGTTGGATTAGGGGGTTATATTGGATTGTAATGGGGTTCTGCTGCACAGCAATGTAATACTACTGTAATGAGGAGTACATTGTTGACATTACAGTACCTCTACAGGGGTTATTACAATAATTACTGCACTGTGGAGATTAGAGACTGTATTTCTGGTTACAGGGTTGGATTAGGGGGTTATATTGGATTGTAATGAGGTTCTGCTCCACAGCAATGTAATATTACTGTAATGAGGAGTACATTGTTGACATTACAGTCCCTCTACAGGGATTATTACAATAATTACTGCACTGTGGAGATTAGAGACTGTATTTCTGGTTACAGGGTTGGATTAGGGGGTTATATTGGATTGTAATGGGGTTCTGCTCCACAGCAATGTAATATTACTGTAATGAGGAGTACATTGTTGACATTACAGTCCCTCTACAGGGATTATTACAATAATTACTGCACTGTGTGGAGTAAAGACTCTATCTCTGGCTACAGGGTTAGATTAGGGGGTTATATTGGATTGTAATGGGGTTCTGCTGCACAGCAATGTAATATTACTGTAATGAGGAGTACATTGTTGACATTACAGTCTCACTATGGGGATTATTACAATAACTACTGCACTGTGGAGATTAGAGACTGTATCTCTGGTTACAGGGTTGGATTAGGGGGTTATATTGGATTGTAATGGGGTCCTGCTCCACAGCAATGTAATATTACTGTAATGAGGAGTACATTGTTGACATTACAGTCTCACTATGGGGATTATTACAATAACTACTGCACTGTGGAGATTAGAGACTGTATCTCCGGTTACAGGGTTGGATTAGGGGGTTATATTGGATTGTAATGGGGTCCTGCTCCACAGCAATGTAATATTACACTATTTAGATTGACAGACATTAGCTCACCTACCTCTCTCTCTGCTTCTGCTTCCTCTTCCCCTTTATTTCCCCAGCTACTTCCGCTGCCGGTCAGCTGACCTGGCCGCCGGCCAATCACCGCCCTGGGAGCCCTGCCCCCACGTGGGTTCCCCCGGCTCTCAGCCAATCAGAATGCGCCCTCTGCCTTGGCCCCGCCCCTTCCCCGTCCCTCGCGCTCCGCCGTGCCGGCGCTCTGCCGGTTGCGGCGCTTGCGTACTTTGACAGGACGTCGGCTCCACCCCCCCCCAAACTAGAGAGGGCAAGGGTGACTGCGCCTGCGCTCTGGCCCCCCCCGCAACTGCGGCCAGATTTTCGCACCTGCGCACAAGCAGAGGGGCCGGGGGCGGGGGGGCGGGGGAAGATGTCGCGCCTGCGCGCGCACTTTGTGAGCCTGAGGCGGCCGGACCCGCGCCTGCGCATTGCGCCCGCCAACAACGTGATCACCGAGCAGTGCGCCGGCTCCGTCTACCGGTCTGCGCCTGCGCCAGTGCCGCCCCCCACCCCCGCCGCCACGTCCCCAGGGCTGCGCGCGCAGCGGGCGCGAGATGAGGCCCGCCAACTGCCATCCAAAATGGCGGTGTCTGAAGATGGCCAACTGAGGGGGAGAAGGCAAATGGTGGGGAAGGAGTGTTCAACCCCCTTCTCCTTAACTCGGGGGGGGGGGCACAAGGCCAACACGTACCCTTCCCTCTGTGGATAGCGTCCCCCCATTGCCCACCGCTAACTCCATCAACCCCTCCGCCCCCAAAAGCCAACTTTAGCCCCCTTGACCCCACATGACCCCAGACCTGAGGCCAGCATGACGCCAACTTGACCTCGACGGATGGAGAAACTTTCAACATGAGTCATCACTGTGGACAAAGGCGGTTCGTGCCCCACTGTCGCCGACAGTCATTCGGCCCAGGAGTACACTGTAGGGGCCGTTACTCTCTACACTTGACCCATACTGACATCATGTGACCTCTGAGACGTCAACTCGACCTCAACAGATGGAGAAACTTTTGGCAGGAATCAACCCTGGGGATGAAGGTGGCTCATGCCCCACTGTCACCAGGAATCAGTAGGCCCAGGAGTACGCCATAGGGACCATTACTCTCTACACTTGACCCATACTGACACCATGTGACCTCTGAGATGCCAACTTGACCTCAACAGATAGAGAAACTTTTGACAGGAATCAATCCTAAGAACAAAGGTGGTTCCTGCCCTACGAGTATGCTGTAGGGACCGTTACTCTCTCCATTTGACCCATTTGAACACCATGTGACTTCTGAGATGCCAACTTGACCTGTATGGATGGAGAAACTTTTGACAGGATTCAACCCTGGGGCCAAAGACGGTTAATGCCCTACTGTCACCGAGAATCAGTCGGCCCAGGGGTACACTGTAGGGCCATTACTCTCTACACTTGACCCTTACTAACACCATGCGACCCCTGAGATGCCAACTTGATCTCTGCGGATAGAGAAATGTTTGACAGGAATCATCACCGGGGACAAAGAGGGTTCATGCCCCATGAGTCAGTCGACCCAGGAAGATATCATGGAGGCCGACCCCCTCTACCTTGTCCCCGACTGACAGCATGTGACCTGTGGCCAGTGAGATGCCAACTTCACCTCATCGAATGAAGAGATCCCTGACAAGAGGAATGCCCAGAGGACGACCGAACCAATATTGTAGTGAGCGAGACACTCTTTGCACCCCATCAGCATCCGTGACCTGAGGCCTACGAGGTGCCAAACGCACCCCACAGAACGAAAAGACTTCAGTCAGGAACCAATCATCCCAAGACCAGGGGCCAGTACTCTCTCCCCGCGCTCACCCAGCAAAACCCATACGGAGGTGGACGGGGGGGTTACGCTGGGAGTTGTATAAAACACGGGTGAGGCCACAGCTGGAGTACTGGCTGCAGATCTGGTCTCCACGCCGTAGGAAGGATCCACTGAGAGAGGGTGCAGAGGAAAGTCGCCAGGACGTTTGCCTGGCCTGGAGCATTTCAGAGGCCGGTTAGGTTGTTTTCCTCCGAGCAGAGAGGGCGGAGGGAGCCGAGTGAGGTGCACAAGTTCATGAGGGACGTAGATAGAACGGAAGAACTAGGGGCAGGAGTGGGCCATCTGGCCCCCTCGAGCCTGCTCCGCCATTCAATAAGATCATGGACTCAGCCCCACTTACCCGCCAGCTCACCGTAACCCTTAATTTCCTTACTGTTCAAAAATCTGTCTGCGCTTCTGTTGAAATCATTCAATGAGGGAACCTCGACTGGGCAGGGAATTCCACAGGGAGGCACTGTGGCGCAATGGATAGCACTGCTGCCTCAGAGCATCAGGGACACGTGTCTAATTCCTGGCTTGGATCATGGTCTGTGTAGAGTTTGCACAGGGATCTGGGTGTACAGATACACAGAGTATTGATAGGCAGAGGGATCTGGGTGTACAGATACACAGAGTATTGATAGGCAGAGGGATCTGGGTGTACAGGTACACAGAGTATTGATAGGCAGAGGGATCTGGGTGTACAGATACACAGAGTATTGATAGGCAGAGGGATCTGGGTGTACAGGTACACAGTATTGATAGGCAGAGGGATCTGTGTGTACAGGTACACAGTATTGATAGGCAGAGGGATCTGGGCGTACAGGTACACAGAGTATTGATAGGCAGAGGGATCTGGGCGTACAGGTACACAGAGTATTGATAGGCAGAGGGATCTGGGCGTACAGGTACACAGAGTATTGATAGGCAGAGGGATCTGGGTGTACAGGTACACAGAGTATTGATAGGCAGAGGGATCTGGGCGTACAGATACACAGAGTATTGATAGGCAGAGGGATCTGGGTGTACAGGTACACAGAGTATTGATAGGCAGAGGGATCTGGGTGTACAGATACACAGAGTATTGATAGGCAGAGGGATCTGGGTGTACAGGTACACAGTATTGATAGGCAGAGGGATCTGTGTGTACAGGTACACAGTATTGATAGGCAGAGGGATCTGGGCGTACAGGTACACAGAGTATTGATAGGCAGAGGGATCTGGGCGTACAGGTACACAGAGTATTGATAGGCAGAGGGATCTGGGCGTACAGGTACACAGAGTATTGATAGGCAGAGGGATCTGGGTGTACAGGTACACAGAGTATTGATAGGCAGAGGGATCTGGGCGTACCGGTACACAGGGTCACTGAAAGTGGCAGTGCAGGGTGGAGACGGTAGTCAGGAAGGCATACGGCATGCTCGCCTTCATCGGCCGGGGGCACTGAGTTTAAAAATTGACAAGTCACGTTGCAGCTTTATAGAACCTTAGTGAGGCCACACTTGGAATATAGAGTTCAATTCTGGGTCACCCACACTACCAGAAGGATGTGGAGGCTTTGGGAGAGGGGACAGAAAAGATTTACCAGGATGTTGCCCCTGGTACGGAGGGCATTAGCTCTGAGGAGAGGTTGGAGAAACTCGGTTTGTTCTCACTGGAGGTTGAGGGGGAGACCTGATAGAAGTCGACAAGATGACGAGGGACAGAGTGGAGAGTCAGAAGCTTTCTCCCCCAGGGTGGAAGAGTCAATTACGCGGGGGGGCTACAGGTTTAAGGGGCGAGGGGCAAGGTTTAAAGGAGATACAGATTTTTTACACAGAGGGTGGTGAGAACTCGCTGCCGGGAGTGGGAGCGGAGACGGGAGTGAGTTTTAAGGGGGCGTCTGGACAAATCCATGAATAGGACGGGAATAGAGGGATATGGTCCCCGGAAGGGTAGGGGGGTTTTTAGTTCAGTCGGTGGGGGCAGTGCAGGCTCAGAGGGGCTGAGGGCCTGTTCCCGTGCTGGAATTTTCTCTGTTCGTACATAAGTACTAGGAATGGGAGTGGGCCATTCGGCCCCTCGCCCCCCCATTCAATAAGATCATGGCTGATATTTCTATGGGCTCAGATCCACTTACCCGCCCCCTCACCATAACCCTGAATTCCTTCAAAAATCCATCTATCCTCGCCTTCAAAACATTCAATGAGGGAGCCTCAACTGGGCAGGAGAATTCCACAGATTCACAACCCTTTGGGTGAAGAAGTTCCTCCTCAACTCCGTCCTCAATCTGTTTCCCCTTATTCTGAGGCCATTCCCCCCCTCGTTCTAGTTTCACCCCCCCCAGTGGAAATAACTTCCCTGCTTCTATCTTATCCATTCCCTTCATCATCTTAGATGTTTCCATAAGATCTCCCCGTCATCCTCCCGAATCCCAGTGAGTATCGTCCCAGTCCACTCAGTCTCTCCTCATAATCCAACCCTCCGGAATCACCCTCGGGAATCTCCTCTGCACCCCCTCCAGTGCCAGGATATCCTTTCTCCAGTAAGGAGACCCAAACTGTACCCAGTAACTCCAGGAGTGTCCTCACCAGCACCTTATACAGCTGAAACATAACCTCGCTGTTTTTAAACTCCATCCCTCTGGCAGTGAAGGATAAAATTCCATTCCCCTTCTTCATTCCCTGCTGCAAACCAACTCCCTGTGATTCCTACACCAGGACACCCAGATCCCTCTGCACAGCAGCTCGCTGCAATCTTTCACCATTTAAATAATAGTCCATTTTGCTGTTATTCTTTGGATAACCTCACATTTACCAACATTGTACTCCATCTGCCAGACCCTCACCTAGACTATCTATATCCCTCTGCACACTTTCCCCTGCCACCCATCTCAGTATCACCTGTGGACTTTGACACACTACACTCGGTCCCCAACTCCGAATCATCTCTGTAAATCGGAAACTATTGCAGTCCCAACACTGATCCCTGAGGCACACCACTAATCACTGATCGCCAACCAGAAAAACACCCTTTCACCCCCACCCTCTGCTTCCTGTTACCTGCCTTCCGCACAAAGAACAACACAGCCCGGGAAAGAGGCCCTTCGGCCCGACGAGCCCGCGCCGCCATCTTAACATTGTGAGTTCCCTCTTCCACCCGTGACCCTTGTCTACGCTTATGGCACTCCACATCGGAAACCAGATTGAGGGGAGACTAATTTAGGGCCAACTTGTGACACCAATCAGCCTAAGAGCACATCTTTGGGGTGTGGGAGGAAACCGGAGCACCTGGAGAAAAACCCACGCAGACACGGGGAGAATGTGCAAACTCCACACAGAGACAGTGGCCCAAATCCATGTGTCTGCACAGGTACCTCATCCCCTTTTCCAGATTCCCTCTTCACCAGAGCAAATTCCCCACCTCCTTACCTACCCGCTTACCGACTCCTCGACTGAGACAGAACATTCCCTTCCTCTCCACCCTACCCTACCCTACCCCGCTTCTGGTCGGAATAACGGCAGAGCAGGCGTGTTATCCAAGTGGTTTAAAAAGTGCAGCGAGCCACTGTGCACTGGGACAATAGAACAGACAGGAACTGGCCATTCAGCTCCTCCAAGACTGTGCCAGTCACATTGTCCCACCGAGACCAACCACCTGTATCTCTCTGTATTCCCCGTGAATCAAACAGGCCATCTAAAATGGTGATGTGTAAAGCACTCTGGGGCAATTGGACAAGAACTAAAACTGATCCTGAAAGACCGAGATACACAGACCACAACCCAGACAACTGACCACGCAGGATACGGACCATCTCCAGGACAAACTGGGCTATTTACCAGCTATGGGGGCACCGTAACCCCTTCTTTGGGAGGGAGGTGTGAACCGCTACGTGCCCCCAGAAACCTACAGACATGGGAGATGGGTGTGGCAGCGCCCGTTTGGACTTTATCGATCGGGGGATCAAGGACTGATCGGTCAGTTGGCCACGGACAGGAGGGGCGCGATACCCAACGGGGGTATAAAAGGCGCAACCAAGAATCTCTCCCACTCTCTGACCCCACGGTGGTACCATCGCCAGCGATGACCAGCGCCAGGAGAGCCGCCACACCCCGAGGGAACCAGAGCAGACTGGTGGGTGAAACTAAACCTAAGGGGCATAGCTTCAGAATAAGGCGGGGGGAGCAGCTTTCGGATTGAGGTGCGGAGGAACTCCTTCACTCAAAGGGTGGTGAATCTCAGAGGTCGGAGAAGGAGGCCATTCAGCCCGTTGACACTGCAACGACCACAGTGCTATGCAGGCCCTATCCCCGTAACCCCCCCGCTACTAATCCCCCTGACACTGAGGGTCAATTTTGGCACGACCAATCCACCTAACCCATACACCTTTGGAGTGTGGGAGGAAACCGGAGCACTCGGAGGAAACCCACACCAACACGGGGAGAACAGAGACAATTCCAGCACAGGAACAGGCCCCTGCACTGACCCGACTGAACTAAAACCCCCTACCCTTCCGGGAACCGTATCCCTCTATTCCCATCCTATTCATGGAACATAGAAAAACTACAGCACAAACAGGCCCTTCGGCCCACAAGTTGCGCGGATCCTATCCCTACCTACCAGGCCTATCTAGAACCCTCAATCCCATTAAATCCCATGTACTCATCCGGAAGTCTCTTAAAAGACCCCAGCGAGTTCGCCTCTACCACCACCGCCGATTCCACTCACTCACCACCCTCTGAGTGAAAAACTTACCCCTGACATCTCCTCTGTACTTGCTCCCCAGCACCTTAAACCACCTGGGTGTCAGCTACCAACACCACGCTGACGCGAAGCCTGAGGCCCGCTCGACGCTAATCTTCGCCTCACGGAACGAGGAGATTTCAGTCAGGAATTTCCCCCGAGGACCAAGCCCGGGGTCGGGGGTGGGGGGGGGAGTTCCTGCACCGGTCCTTGACCGAGTGTCGACCTGCTCTCCCCTCCGAGGGGAAAACCCGAATTAAAAGGGGATTAACGGCAAGATCGATAAAGGGATGGGGCAAACGGAGAGTTGTGTCGGGCTGTTCATTTTCCGAACTGGAGGGAGATTTCCCAGCGGATCCGAACAGCACAGAGAAATCTGCTCATTCCGAGGACAATTTGGGGAGCAGAGCAGAATTCCCGAGTGTGAATCAAAGGAGATGAATGTGGGAAAACTACAAAAGGAGGAAATAACTAAGTGGTGGAAGAGGCAGAAAAAGGACAGATAGATCTCTCTCCAGACCGCTGTGCCGTCCAGTCAAAGATCATAGAGAGTCAGAGAGGTTTACAGCATGGAAACAGGCCATTCGGCCCAACTTGTCCGTGCTGCCTTTTTTTTTGAAATGCTAAACTCGTTCCAATTGCCGACATTTGCCCATATCCCTCTACACCAGTCTCACCCATGCAACTCTCCAAACACTTTCTAAAAGACAACATTGGACCCACATGGGTGGCACAGTGGGTTAGCACTGCTCCCTCACAGCGCCAGGGACTCGGGTTCGATTCCCGACTTGGGTCACTGCCTGGGCAGAATCTGCACATTCTCCCCGTGTCTGTGTGGGTTTCCTTCGGGTGCTCCGGTTCCCTCCCACATTCCAAAGATGTGTAGGTTAGGGTGGATTGGCCGTGCTAAATTGTCCCTTAGTGTCCAAAGATGTGTAGGTTAGGGTGGATTGGCCATGCTAAATTGTCCCTTAGTGTCCAAAGATGTGTAGGTTAGGGTGGATTGGCCATGCTAAATTGTCCCTTAGTGTCCAAAGATGTGTAGGTTAGGGTGGATTGGCCATGCTAAATTGTCCCTTAGTGTCCAAAGATGTGTAGGTTAGGGTGGATTGGCCATGCTAAATTGTCCCTTAGTGTCCAAAGATGTGTAGGTTAGGGTGGATTGGCCATGCTAAGTTGCCCCTTAGTGTCCAAAGATGTGTAGGTTAGGGTGGATTGGCCATGCTAAATTGTCCCTTAGTGTCCAAAGATGTGTAGGTTAGGGGGGATTGGCCATGCTAAATTGTCCCTTAGTGTCCAAAGATGTGTAGGTTAGGGGGGATTGGCCGTGCTAAATTGTCCCTTAGTGTCCAAGGATGTGTAGGTTAGGGTGGATTGGCCGTGCTAAATTGTCCCTTAGTGTCCAAAGATGTGTAGGTTAGGGTGGATTGGCCATGCTAAATTGTCCCTTAGTGTCCAAAGATGTGTAGGCTAGGGGGGATTGGCCGTGCTAAATTGTCCCTTAGTGTCCAAAGATGTGTAGGTTAGGGTGGATTGGCCATGCTAAATTGTCCCTTAGTGTCCAAAGATGTGTAGGTTAGAGGGGATTGGCCGTGCTAAATTGTCCCTTAGTGTCCAAAGATGTGTAGGTTAGGGGGGATTGGCCGTGCTAAATTGTCCCTTAGTGTCCAAAGATGTGTAGGTTAGGGGGATTGGCCATGCTAAATTGTCCCTTAGTGTCCAAAGATGTGTAGGTTAGGGTGGATTGGCCATGCTAAATTGTCCCTTAGTGTCCAAAGATGTGTAGGTTAGGGTGGATTGGCCATGCTAAGTTGCCCCTTAGTGTCCAAAGATGTGTAGGTTAGGGTGGATTGGCCATGCTAAATTGTCCCTTAGTGTCCAAAGATGTGTAGGTTAGGGGGGATTGGCCATGCTAAATTGTCCCTTAGTGTCCAAAGATGTGTAGGTTAGGGGGGATTGGCCGTGCTAAATTGTCCCTTAGTGTCCAAGGATGTGTAGGTTAGGGTGGATTGGCCATGCTAAATTGTCCCTTAGTGTCCAAAGATGTGTAGGTTAGGGTGGATTGGCCATGCTAAATTGTCCCTTAGTGTCCAAAGATGTGTAGGTTAGAGGGGATTGGCCGTGCTAAATTGTCCCTTAGTGTCCAAAGATGTGTAGGTTAGGGGGATTGGCCATGCTACATTGTCCCTCAGTGTCCTGGGATGCATAGGTTAGCAGATTGACAGAGTAAATATGTGGATTTTCGGGATGAAGCCCAGTTGGGATTGTTGTTGATGCAGACTTGATGGGCTGAATGGTCTCCTGCACTGTAGGGATTCTACTGCATATAATCCACTACTGCCTCTGGCAGCTCGTTCCAGACACTCACCACCCTCTGGGTGAAAAAATTGCCTCTCTGGACCCTTCTGTATCTCTCCCCTCTCACCTTAAACCTCTGCCCTCTAGTTTTAGACTCCCCTACCTTTGGGGAAAAGATATTGACTACCGAGCTGATCTGTGCCCCTCATTATTTTATAGACCTCTATAAGATCACCCCTCTACGCTCCAGAGAAAAAAGTCCCAGTCTATCCCAGCCTCTCCTTATAACTCAATCCATCAAGTCCCCGGTAGCATCCCAGTAAATCTTTTCTGCGCTCTTTCTAGTTTAATAATATCCTTTCTATAATAGGGTGACCAGAACTGTACACAGTATTCCAAGTGTGGCCTTACCAATGTCTTGTACAACTTCAACAAGACGTCCCAACTCCTGTATTCTGACCGATGAAACCAAGCATGCTGAATGCCTTCTTCACCACTCTGTCCACCTGTGACCCCACTTTCAAGGAGCTATGAACCTGTCCCCCTCGATCTCTTTGTTCTGTAACTCTCCCCTACCATTAACTGAGTGAATCCTGCCCTGGTTCAATCAACCAAGATGCATCACCTCGCATTTATCTAAATTAAACTGCATCTGCCACTCGTCAGCCCACTGGCCCACATTTACAGAGAGGGGTGTGGTGGCACCTCAATGGCATAACAAGCTGGGGATGGGACGTTGAGGGGAGATCAGGAAGGCATGAATGATAAGAATAGAACCACAGGACAACACGGCAGAGACCGATGTTTATGGGATTGTGGACGTGGTAAGCACAGATAGGGCACACCCTTCACACTAAAACACTGCATTAGATCGAGGTGAAAGAGACAAGTTCAAATAAACAGGAAACAGAACCCCTCGATTAGATTCCAGTCTGTAACTCACTCCCGGGTATCTGTTATTCTATATATAAACCATCCCGAACCCCTCGATTAGATTCCAGTCTGTAACTCACTCCCGGGTATCTGTTATTCTATATATAAACCATCCCGAACCCCTCGATTAGATTCCAGTCTGTAACTCACTCCCGGGTATCTGTTATTCTGTATATAAACCACCCCGAACCCCTCGATTAGATTCCAGTCTGTAACTCACTCCCGGGTATCTGTTATTCTGTATATAAACCACCCCGAACCCCTCGATTAGATTCCAGTCTGTAACTCACTCCCGGGTATCTGTTATTCTATATATAAACCATCCCGAACCCCTCGATTAGATTCCAGTCTGTAACTCACTCCCGGGTATCTGTTATTCTGTGTATAAACCCCCCGAACCCCTCGATTAGATTCCAGTCTGTAACGGCCTCCCACGGATGTTTTATTCTGTAATATAAATGAGAGTGGGGGAGAGGGAAAGGTTTGGAATATTTCCCAGGCGTGGTGAGTCACCCTGAGCCTGAAGGTGCTCACAGAACATTTGGTAGAAGGGGATGCGATGTGAGCTGTCCAAAAGAGGGAGCTGGATGAACACTGGAAGAGGGAAAACACTGATGGGGAGAAAGAGAGTGGGACTGAATTCGTGGACGATTTGCAATGAGCTGGACACGCACATAGATGCAGGACAGCTTCCTGCGTTGCAACAGTCCCAAGAACTCTGTACAAAATTCGAGAGCGTTTGGCAATGTACGCCGCAGTGATGATAAGGGAAGAGTTCCAATGCACCGGTTCCAAAGGCAAGAACTATACCATCAACATTCACAAACTGCGTAACACAGAGACCACTGGAAGTGTCACAACATGACATTATCTGTCAGGACAGTAGTTCTCAGAAAAACCACACTGACCAGAAGAGAGAGCAGAAACTGACGAAATAAAGTCTGGAATTCAGCCAGAGTGTGGTTTTCTGTACAGAATAACAGCTCTCCAGGAGTGAGTTACAGACTGGAATCTAATTGAGGGGTTCGGAGTGGTTTATATATAGAGTAACAGCTCCCCAGGAGTGAGTTACAGACTGGAATCTAATCGAGGGGTTCGGGGTGGTTTATATATAGAATAACAGATACCCGGGAGTGAGTTACAGACTGGAATCTAATCGAGGGGTTCGGGGTGGTTTATATATAGAGTAACAGCTCCCCAGGAGTGAGTTACAGACTGGAATCTAATCGAGGGGTTCGGGGTGGTTTATATATAGAATAACAGATACCCGGGAGTGAGTTACAGACTGGAATCTAATCGAGGGGTTCGGGGTGGTTTATATATAGAATAACAGCTCCCCAGGAGTGAGTTACAGACTGGAATCTAATCGAGGGGCTTGGGGTGGTTTATATATAGAATAACAGATACCCGGGAGTGAGATACAGACTGGAATCTAATCGAGGGGTTCAGGGTGGTTTATATACAGAATAACAGATACCTGGGAGTGAGATACAGACTGGAATCTAATCGAGGGGTTCGGGGTGGTTAATATACAGAATAACAGATACCCGGGAGTGAGTTACACACTGGAATCTAATCGAGGGGTTCGGGGTGGTTTATATACAGAATAACAGATACCCGGGAGTGAGTTACAGACTGGAATCTAATCGAGGGGTTCGGGGTGGTTTATATACAGAATAACAGATACCTGGAAGTGAGTTACAGACTGGAATCTAATCGAGGGGTTCGGGGTGGTTTATATATAGAATAAGAGATACCCGGGAGTGAGTTACAGACTGGAATCTAATCGAGGGATTCGGGGTGGTTTATATATAGAATAACAGATACCCGGGAGTGAGTTACAGACTGGAATCTAATCGAGGGGTTCAGGGTGGTTTATATACAGAATAACAGATACCCGGGAGTGAGTTACTGACTGGAATCTAATCGAGGGGTTCGGGGTGGTTTATATATAGAATAACAGATACCCGGGAGTGAGTTACAGACTGGAATCTAATCGAGGGGTTCGGGGTGGTTTATATATAGAATAACAGATACCCGGGAGTGAGTTACAGACTGGAATCTAATCGAGGGGGTTCGGGGTGGTTTATATACAGAATAACAGATACCCGGGAGTGAGTTACAGACTGGAATGTAATCGAGGGGTTCGGGGTGGTTTATATATATAATAACAGATACCCGGGAGTGAGTTACAGACTGGAATCTAATCGAGGGGTTCGGGGTGGTTTATATATAGAATAACAGATACCCGGGAGTGAGTTACAGACTGGAATCTAATCGAGGGGTTCGGGGTGGTTTATATATAGAATAACAGATACCCGGGAGTGAGTTACAGACTGGAATCTAATCGAGGGGTTCGTGGTGGTTTATATACAGAATAACAGATACCCGGGAGAGAGTTACAGACTGGAATCTAATCGAGGGGTTCGCGGTGGTTTATATACAGAATAACAGATACCCGGGAGTGAGTTACAGACTGGAATCTAATCGAGGGGTTCGGGGTGGTTTATATATAGAATAACAGATACCCGGGAGTGAGTTACAGACTGGAATCTAATCGAGGGGTTCGGTGTGGTTTATATATAGAATAACAGATACCCGGGAGTGAGTTACAGACTGGAATCTAATCGAGGGGTTCGGGGTGGTTAATATATAGAATAACAGATACCCGGGAGTGAGTTACAGACTGGAATCTAATCGAGGGGTTCGGGGTGGTTTATATATAGAATAACAGATACCCGGGAGTGAGTTACAGACTGGAATCTAATCGAGGGGTTCGGGGTGGTTTATATATAGAATAACAGATACCCGGGAGTGAGTTACAGACTGGAATCTAATCGAGGGGTTCGGGGTGGTTTATATACAGAATAACAGATACCCGGGAGTGAGTTACAGACTGGAATCTAATCGAGGGGTTCGGGGTGGTTTATATACAGAATAACAGATACCTGGGAGTGAGTTACTGACTGGAATCTAATCGAGGGGTTCGGGGTGGTTTATATATAGAATAACAGATACCCGGGAGTGAGTTACAGACTGGAATCTAATCGAGGGGTTCGGGGTGGTTTATATATAGAATAACAGATACCCGGGAGTGAGTTACAGACTGGAATCTAATCGAGGGGGTTCGGGGTGGTTTATATACAGAATAACAGATACCCGGGAGTGAGTTACAGACTGGAATGTAATCGAGGGGTTCGGGGTGGTTTATATATATAATAACAGATACCCAGGAGTGAGTTACAGACTGGAATCTAATCGAGGGGTTCGGGGTGGTTTATATATAGAATAACAGATACCCGGGAGTGAGTTACAGACTGGAATCTAATCGAGGGGTTCGGGGTGGTTTATATATAGAATAACAGATACCCGGGAGTGAGTTACAGACTGGAATCTAATCGAGGGGTTCGTGGTGGTTTATATACAGAATAACAGATACCCGGGAGAGAGTTACAGACTGGAATCTAATCGAGGGGTTCGCGGTGGTTTATATACAGAATAACAGATACCCGGGAGTGAGTTACAGACTGGAATCTAATCGAGGGGTTCGGGGTGGTTTATATATAGAATAACAGATACCCGGGAGTGAGTTACAGACTGGAATCTAATCGAGGGGTTCGGTGTGGTTTATATATAGAATAACAGATACCCGGGAGTGAGTTACAGACTGGAATCTAATCGAGGGGTTCGGGGTGGTTTATATATAGAATAACAGATACCCGGGAGTGAGTTACAGACTGGAATCTAATCGAGGGGTTCGGGGTGGTTTATATATAGAATAACAGATACCCGGGAGTGAGTTACAGACTGGAATCTAATCGAGGGGTTCGGGGTGGTTTATATATAGAATAACAGATACCCGGGAGTGAGTTACAGACTGGAATCTAATCGAGGGGTTCGGGGTGGTTTATATACAGAATAACAGATACCCGGGAGTAAGTTACAGACTGGAATCTAATCGAGGGGTTCGGGGTGGTTTATATACAGAATAACAGATACCCGGGAGTGAGTTACAGACTGGAATCTAATCGAGGGGTTCGGGGTGGTTTATATACAGAATAACAGATACCCGGGAGTGAGTTACAGACTGGAATCTAATCGAGGGGTTCGGGGTGGTTTATATACAGAATAACAGATACCTGGGAGTGAGTTACAGACTGGAATCTAATCGAGGGGTTCGGGGTGGTTTATATATAGAATAACAGATACCCGGGAGTGAGTTACAGACTGGAATCTAATCGAGGGGTTCGGGGTGGTTTATATATAGAATAACAGATACCCGGGAGTGAGTTACAGACTGGAATCTAATCGAGGGGTTCGGGGTGGTTTATATACAGAATAACAGATACCCGGGAGTGAGTTACAGACTGGAATGTAATCGAGGGGTTCGGGGTGGTTTATATATATAATAACAGATACCCGGGAGTGAGTTACAGACTGGAATCTAATCGAGGGGTTCGGGGTGGTTTATATATAGAATAACAGATACCCGGGAGTGAGTTACAGACTGGAATCTAATCGAGGGGTTCGGGGTGGTTTATATATAGAATAACAGATACCCGGGAGTGAGTTACAGACTGGAATCTAATCGAGGGGTTCGTGGTGGTTTATATACAGAATAACAGATACCCGGGAGAGAGTTACAGACTGGAATCTAATCGAGGGGTTCGCGGTGGTTTATATACAGAATAACAGATACCCGGGAGTGAGTTACAGACTGGAATCTAATCGAGGGGTTCGGGGTGGTTTATATATAGAATAACAGATACCCGGGAGTGAGTTACAGACTGGAATCTAATCGAGGGGTTCGGTGTGGTTTATATATAGAATAACAGATACCCGGGAGTGAGTTACAGACTGGAATCTAATCGAGGGGTTCGGGGTGGTTAATATATAGAATAACAGATACCCGGGAGTGAGTTACAGACTGGAATCTAATCGAGGGGTTCGGGGTGGTTTATATATAGAATAACAGATACCCGGGAGTGAGTTACAGACTGGAATCTAATCGAGGGGTTCGGGGTGGTTTATATATAGAATAACAGATACCCGGGAGTGAGTTACAGACTGGAATCTAATCGAGGGGTTCGGGGTGGTTTATATACAGAATAACAGATACCCGGGAGTGAGTTACAGACTGGAATCTAATCGAGGGGTTCGGGGTGGTTTATATACAGAATAACAGATACCTGGGAGTGAGTTACTGACTGGAATCTAATCGAGGGGTTCGGGGTGGTTTATATATAGAATAACAGATACCCGGGAGTGAGTTACAGACTGGAATCTAATCGAGGGGTTCGGGGTGGTTTATATATAGAATAACAGATACCCGGGAGTGAGTTACAGACTGGAATCTAATCGAGGGGGTTCGGGGTGGTTTATATACAGAATAACAGATACCCGGGAGTGAGTTACAGACTGGAATGTAATCGAGGGGTTCGGGGTGGTTTATATATATAATAACAGATACCCAGGAGTGAGTTACAGACTGGAATCTAATCGAGGGGTTCGGGGTGGTTTATATATAGAATAACAGATACCCGGGAGTGAGTTACAGACTGGAATCTAATCGAGGGGTTCGGGGTGGTTTATATATAGAATAACAGATACCCGGGAGTGAGTTACAGACTGGAATCTAATCGAGGGGTTCGTGGTGGTTTATATACAGAATAACAGATACCCGGGAGAGAGTTACAGACTGGAATCTAATCGAGGGGTTCGCGGTGGTTTATATACAGAATAACAGATACCCGGGAGTGAGTTACAGACTGGAATCTAATCGAGGGGTTCGGGGTGGTTTATATATAGAATAACAGATACCCGGGAGTGAGTTACAGACTGGAATCTAATCGAGGGGTTCGGTGTGGTTTATATATAGAATAACAGATACCCGGGAGTGAGTTACAGACTGGAATCTAATCGAGGGGTTCGGGGTGGTTTATATATAGAATAACAGATACCCGGGAGTGAGTTACAGACTGGAATCTAATCGAGGGGTTCGGGGTGGTTTATATATAGAATAACAGATACCCGGGAGTGAGTTACAGACTGGAATCTAATCGAGGGGTTCGGGGTGGTTTATATATAGAATAACAGATACCCGGGAGTGAGTTACAGACTGGAATCTAATCGAGGGGTTCGGGGTGGTTTATATACAGAATAACAGATACCCGGGAGTAAGTTACAGACTGGAATCTAATCGAGGGGTTCGGGGTGGTTTATATACAGAATAACAGATACCCGGGAGTGAGTTACAGACTGGAATCTAATCGAGGGGTTCGGGGTGGTTTATATACAGAATAACAGATACCCGGGAGTGAGTTACAGACTGGAATCTAATCGAGGGGTTCGGGGTGGTTTATATACAGAATAACAGATACCTGGGAGTGAGTTACAGACTGGAATCTAATCGAGGGGTTCGGGGTGGTTTATATATAGAATAACAGATACCCGGGAGTGAGTTACAGACTGGAATCTAATCGAGGGGTTCGGGGTGGTTTATATATAGAATAACAGATACCCGGGAGTGAGTTACAGACTGGAATCTAATCGAGGGGTTCGGGGTGGTTTATATACAGAATAACAGATACCCGGGAGTGAGTTACAGACTGGAATCTAATCGAGGGGTTCGGTGTGGTTTATATATAGAATAACAGATACCCGGGAGTGAGTTACAGACTGGAATCTAATCGAGGGGTTCGGGGTGGTTTATATACAGAATAACAGATACCCGGGAGTGAGTTACAGACTGGAATCTAATCGAGGGGTTCGGGGTGGTTTATATATAGAATAACAGATACCCGGGAGTGAGTTACAGACTGGAATCTAATCGAGGGGTTCGGGGTGGTTTATATACAGAATAACAGATACCCGGGAGTGAGTTACAGACTGGAATCTAATCGAGGGGTTCGGGGTGGTTTATATACAGAATAACAGATACCCGGGAGTGAGTTACAGACTGGAATCTAATCGAGGGGTTCGGGGTGGTTTATATATAGAATAACAGATACCAGGGAGTGAGTTACAGACTGGAATCTAATCGAGGGGTTCGGGATGGTTTATATACAGAATAACAGATACCCGGGAGTGAGTTACAGACTGGAATCTAATCGAGGGGTTCGGGGTGGTTTATATATAGAATAACAGATACCCGGGAGTGAGTTACAGACCGGAATCTAATCGAGGGGTTCGGGGTGGTTTATATATAGAATAACAGATACCCGGGAGTGAGTTACAGACTGGAATCTAATCGAGGGGTTCGGGGTGGTTAATATATAGAATAACAGATACCCGGGAGTGAGTTACAGACTGGAATCTAATCGAGGGGTTCGGGGTGGTTTATATATAGAATAACAGATACCCGGGAGTGAGTTACAGACTGGAATCTAATCGAGGGGTTCGGGGTGGTTCATATACAGAATAACAGCTCCCCAGGAGTGAGTTACAGACTGGAATCTAATTGAGGGGTTCGGGGTGGTTTATATATAGAATAACAGACACCCGGGAGTGAGTTACAGACTGGAATCTAATCGAGGGGTTCGGGGTGGTTTATATATAGAATAACAGATACCCGGGAGTGAGTTACAGACTGGAATCTAATTGAGGGGTTCGGGGTGGTTTATATATAGAATAACAGATACCCGGGAGTGAGTTACAGACTGGAATCTAATCGAGGGGTTCGGGGTGGTTTATATATAGAATAACAGATACCCGGGAGTGAGTTACAGACTGGAATCTAATCGAGGGGTTCGGGGTGGTTTATATATAGAATAACAGATACCCGGGAGTGAGTTACAGACTGGAATCTAATCGAGGGGTTCGGGGTGGTTTATATATAGAATAACAGACACCCGGGAGTGAGTTACAGACTGGAATCTAATCGAGGGGTTCGGGGTGGTTTATATATAGAATAACAGATACCCGGGAGTGAGTTACAGAGTGGAATCTAATCGAGGGGTTCGGGGTGGTTTATATATAGAATAACAGATACCCGGGAGTGAGTTACAGACTGGAATCTAATCGAGGGGTTCGGGGTGGTTTATATACAGAATAACAGATACCCGGGAGTGAGTTACAGACTGGAATCTAATCGAGTGGTTCGGGGTGGTTTATATATAGAATAACAGATACCCGGGAGTGAGTTACAGACTGGAATCTAATCGAGGGGTTCGGGGGGGTTTATATATAGAATAACAGATACCCGGGAGTGAGTTACAGACTGGAATCTAATCGAGGTGTTCGGGGTGGTTTATATACAGAATAACAGATACCCGGGAGTGAGTTACAGACTGGAATCTAATCGAGGGGTTCGGGGTGGTTTATATATAGAATAACAGATACCCGGGAGTGAGTTACAGACTGGAATCTAATCGAGGGGTTCGGGGTGGTTTATATACAGAATAACAGATACCCGGGTGTGAGTTACAGACTGGAATCTAATCGAGGGGTTCGGGGTGGTTTATATATAGAATAACAGATACCCGGGAGTGAGTTACAGACTGGAATCTAATCGAGGGGTTCGGGGTGGTTTATATACAGAATAACAGATACCCGGGTGTGAGTTACAGACTGGAATCTAATCGAGGGGTTCGGGGTGGTTTATACGTATATACATCATTTTGGCCTGGACTACTTTCTCCGGGAGTGAATCCCACACGTTCCCCGCCCTCCGGGAGGGAATCCCACACGTTCCCCGCCCTCCGGGAGGGAATCCCACACGTTCCCCACCCTCCGGGATGGAATCCCACACGTTCCCCGCCCTCTGGGTGAAGAAATCTCCCTCTCACCCTCAGTCCCTAAAAGGTTTCCCCCTTATCCTCAAACTCTGAGCCCTAGTTCTGGGCTCCCCCACCATGGGGAACATTCTTTCTCAATCTCACCCTGGGTGAATTTTACACGGTTGGAAAACTGTGGCTGGACGAATCTTTTCAAACGGTTCGAGGTCACTTTTCTATCCTGCAGCCAGGGATGGTGAAGTCTTGTCCAGATGCCTGTGAGGAGACAGGGCCCCCCTTCCCCCACCCGAATATCCCTCCCCTAAGTCCTTCCACCCATTCAAACTGGGAACCTTTTCAATTCCTCTCCTTCTTCTCCCTGTCTTTACTTCACTCTTTCCCCAAACCTCATCCCTAATCTTCTCCCGATCCCTGTCCACTGACCCCCCTGGGTTAGGGAGCTGGGGGGGTGAATCAGCCCCGGGTTCCTGCTCCGTGTCCGGTTGACAGTCTGTGATTCTGTACAGGTTTGAGTGAGTGTGTGAGGGAGCGTCTGTGTGTCTTGTCCAGTCTGTTGAAGGTGACTCTGGGTGAATGCGGTCACAGACATCACAGGGCTTTTACTGGAAGATATTCCTGGATCAGGCAACTTGTTGTGTTGCTGAGTTTGACGCAGTCACCCCAGCTCCCCAGCCAAAAGCAGAAATGTCCTCACTAAACCTATTGGGAAATCGACCATGTATCAGTGAGGAAGAGAGAACTGCGCTCACACACAGAGACACACACACACAGAGACACACACACACACAGAGACACACACACACACAGACACACACTCACACACACACACACACAGACACACAGAGACACACACACACATACACACACACAGAGACACACACACACACACACACAGAGACACACACACACAGACACACACACACACAGAGACACACACTCGCACACAGAGACACACACACAGAGACACACACACACACAGAGACACACACACACAGAGACACACACACACACACACACACAGACACACACACACACACAGAGACACACAGACACACACACACAGAGACACACTCACACACAGAGACACACACACAGACACACTCACACACACACAGACACACACACACAGAGACACACACACACACACACACAGAGACACACACACACACACACAGAGACACACACACAGAGACACACACACACAGACACACACACACACACAGAGACACACACACACAGAGACACACACACACACAGAGACACACACACAGAGACACACACACACACAGAGAGACACACACACAGAGACACACTCACACACAGAGACACACACACACACAGAGACACACACACACACGCAGACACACACACACACGCAGAGACACACTCACACAGAGACACACACACACACGCAGACACACACACACACGCAGAGACACACTCACACAGAGACACACACACACAGAGACACACTCACACACAGAGACACACACACACAGAGACACACACTCACACAGAGACACACACACACACAGAGACACACTCACACACAGAGACACACTCACACAGAGACACACACAGACACACACAGAGACACACACAGACACACACACTCACAGAGAGACACACACACACACACAGACACACTCACACACACAGACACACACACAGAGACACACACACAGAGACACACTCACACACAGAGACACACACACACAGAGACACTCACACACTCACAGAGACACCCACACACAGACACACACACACAGAGACACACACACACAGAGACACACACAGACACACACACAGACACACACACACAGAGACACACACACACACAGAGGCACACACACACAGAGACACACACACACACAGACACACACACAGAGACACACACACACACAGAGACACACTCACACAGAGACACACACACACAGAGACACACACACACACACAGAGACACACTCACACACAGAGACACACACACAGAGACACACACACACACACACAGACACACACACATACACAGAGACACACACACACAGAGACACACACACAGACACACACACACACAGAAAGACACACACACAAAGACACACACAGAGACACACACACTCACACACAGAGACACACACTCACACAGAGACACACACACTCACACAGAGACACACACACACACACACACAGAGACACACACAGACACACAGAAAGACACCCACACACACACACACAGAGACACACACAGACACACAGAAAGACACCCACACACACACTCACACACAAAGAAACACACACACTCACACACAGAGACACATCCTCACACACACACACTCACACACAGAGACACACCCACACACACACAGACACACCCATACACTCACACACAGAGACACACCCACACAGACACTCACACACAGAGACACATCCTCACACTCACACACAGAGACACACCCACACACACACAGACAACACCCACACACTCACACACAGAGACACACACACACACACTGAAACACAGAGACACACCCACACACATACAGAGACACACTCACAGACACACACACACTGACACTCACACACACACTGACACACACACTCACTGGCTGACACACGCTCACACTCACACACACACTCACACACACACACGCACTGACACACACACTCACTGGCTGACACACACACACTGACACCGACACACACACACTGACACACACACTCACTGGCTGACACACACACACACTGACACCGACACACACACACACACACTGACACACACACTCACTGGCTGACACACACACACACTGACACACACACACACGCACTGACACACACACTCACTGGCTGACACACACACACACACACTGACACCGACACTCTCACACTGACACACACAGTCACACACACACACACACACACTGACACACACACTGACACACTCACTCACCGACACACACACACAGACACACACACTCACACACACAGTCACTGACACACACACTGACACACTCACTCACTGACACACACACTGACACACTCACTCACTGACACACACACACTGACACACTCACTGACACACACACTGACACACACTCACTGATACACACTCACTGACACACACACACACTGACACACACACACTGACACACTCACACTGACACACTTACTGACACACACACTCACTGACACACACACACACTGACACACACACACTGACACGCTGACTCACACACACACACTGACACACACACACACACACTGACACACACACTCACTGACACACACACACACACTCACACACACTGGCACACACACTCAGTGACACACACACACTGACATACTCACACTGACACTCACTCACTGACACACTCACTGACACACACACTCACTGACACACACACACTGACACACTCACTCACTGACACACACACACTGACACACACACACACTCACTGACACACACACACTGACACACTCACTCACTGACACACACACACTGACACACTCACTGATACACACACACACTGACACACTGACACACTCGCTCACTGACACACTCGCTCACTGACACACACACTGACACACTCACTGACACACACACACTGACACACTCACTGACACACACACACTGACACACACACTCACTGTCACACTCACTGACACACTCACTGACACACACACACTGACACACACACTCACTGACACACTCACTGACACACACACACTGATACACACACACACTGACACACACACACACACACAAAGACTGATACATAGCGGGACACGCACACACATACAGAGACTGATAAATGGATATACACACACACACATGCTGACACACGGATGGACAGGCACAGACAAACACACAATCATTACATTCAGTATGAAACAGTGAAAAGTGGGTCCAAGCACCGCCAATCCTCCCTAACCTACACATCTTTGGACACTAAGGGACAATTTAGCATGGCCAATCCACCCTAACCTACACGTCTTTGGACACTAAGGGACAATTTAGCATGGCCAATCCCCCCTAACCTACACATCTTTGGACACTAAGGGGCAATTTAGCATGGCCAATCCCCCCTAACCTACACATCTTTGGACAGTAAGGGACAATTTAGCATGGCCAATCCCCCCTAACCTACACATCTTTGGACACTAAGGGACAATTTAGCATGGCCAATCCACCCTAACCTACACATCTTTGGACACTAAGGGGCAATTTAGCACGGCCAATCCACCCTAACCTACACATAGAACATAGAACACTACAGCACAAACAGGCCCTTCGGCCCACAAGTTGCGCCGACCACATCACCTACCAACCTACAGACCTATCTATAACCCTCAATCTCATTAAACCCCATATACTCATCCAGAAGTCTTTTAAAAGACCCCAGCGAGTTCGCCTCCACCACCACTGACGGCAGCCGATTCCATTCACTCACCACCCTCTGAGTGAAAAACTTACCCCTAACATCACTTCTGAACCTCCCTCCCCGCACCTTAAATCTGTGTCCTCTCGTAGCGACCATTTCAAACCGGGGAAATAGCCTCTGAGAGTCCACCCTATCTATTCCTCTCAACATTTTGTAAACTTCTATCAGGTCGCCTCTCAACCTTCGTCTCTCCAGGGAAAAGAGTCCCAGCTCCCTCAACCTAACTTCATAAGGCATGCCTCCCAGTCCAGGCAACATCCTTGTAAATCTCCTCTGCACCCTTTCAATAGCTTCTACATCTTTCCTATAGTGAGGCGACCAGAACTGCGCACAATACTCCAAATGAGGCCTGACAAGGGTCTTATAAAGTTCCAGCATTACCTCCCGACTCCTAAACTCAATCCCTCGATTAATGAAGGCCAGTACACCATACGCCTTCTTGACCACCTCCTCCACCTGCGAGGCCGATTTAAGAGTCCTGTGGACCCGGACCCCAAGATCCTTCTGCTCCTCAACACTACTCAGACTTCTGCCCTTAATAGTGTACTCGTTCATCCCGTTGGTTCTGCCAAAATGGACGACAACACATTTATCCGCGTTGAAGTCCATCTGCCACTTCTCCGCCCAGTCCTGCATCCTATCTATGTCCTGCTGCAACTTTTGCCATCCTTCCAGATCATCCACAACACCACCGACCTTCGTGTCATCAGCGAACTTACTTACCCATCCCTCCACTTCCTCATCCAGGTCATTTATGAAAATGACAAACAACAAGGGTCCCAGAACAGATCCTTGAGGCACTCCGCTGGTGACTGACCTCCATTCAGAAAAAGCCCCATCCACAACCACTCTCTGCCTTCTGCAGGCAAGCCAGTTCTGGATCCACAAGGCCAAAGGCCCTTGGATCCCATGCCCTCTCACCTTCTCAAGAAGTCTTGCATGGGGGACCTTATCAAACGCCTTGCTGAAGTCCATGTAAACCACGTCCACGGCACTTCCTTCATCAATGTGTTCAGTCACATTATCGAAGAACTCAACTAGGCTTGTAAGGCACGACCTGCCCTTGACAAATCCATGCTGACTATTCCTGATCATGTCAAACCTCTCCAAATGTTCGTAAATCTTGTCCCTCAGAAGCCTCTCCATCAGCTTACCAACCACTGAGGTCAGACTCACCGGTCGGTAATTTCCCGGGCTATCTCTGTTCCCTTTCTTAAAAATAGGAACTACATCCGCAATCCTCCAATCCTCTGGAACCTCTCCCGTCTCCATTGACGACGCAAAGATCATCGCCAGGGGCTCTGCAATCTCTTCCCTCGCCTCCCACAGTATCCTGGGGTACATCCCATCTGGTCCCGGCGACTTATCTACCTTGATAGAATTCAAAAGTTCCAACACATCCTCCTCCTTAATATTCACGTACTCAATCCTTTCCATCTGCTGGAAATCCATAACAAAATCTCCCAGATCGGCTTCCACCGTGAATACTGAGGCGAAGTACTCGTTAAGCACCTCCGCCATTTCTTCTGGTTCCACACAAACCTTTCCCCCCTCACCTTTTATAGGTCCTATCCCTTCTCTTCTTATCCTTTTACCTTTCACATATTTATAGAAGGCCTTGGGATTCTCCTTAATCTTACTCGCCAAGGTCTTCTCATGACCCCTTCTGGCTCTCCTAATTTCCCTTTTAAGTTCCCTCCTACAGTCCTTATACTCCTCAAGATCTTTAACATCTCCTAATTCCCTGAACCTCTTGTACACCTTCCTTTTCTTCCTGACTAGGTTCAACACATCCTTTGTGCACCACGGTTCCCTCGACCCACCAAACCCCCCTCGTCTCATCGGAACGTTGTCATTCAGAGCTCTAGACACACATTCCTTGAATATCTGCCACCTTCCTTCGGTACTTTTCCCTAAGAACGCCTCCTTCCAGTTTATTTTACATCTTTGGACACTAAGGGACAATTTAGCATGGCCAATCCCCCCTAACCTACACATCTTTGGACACTAAGGGACATAATCTCAGAGTCAGGGGATGCTGCTTAAAGATTGAGCTGAGGAGGAATTCTTCCGTAAGGAGGGGAGTGAATCTGTGGAAAATCTTTACCTCAGGAAGCTATGGGAGCTGAGAGAGTCCTGAAAGGGTCAGATGGAAAGGTTTCATAATCATTCGGGGAATTGAGGGGTTAGCGGAGAGGAGACAGGAAAGTGGACTGAGCGAGGGACTTTATTATTGTCACATGTATTAACACACAGTGAAAAGTATTGTTCCTTGCGCACTATATAGACAAAGCATACCGTTCATAGAGAAGGAAAGGAGAGGGTGCAGAATGTAGTGTTACAGTCACAGTGAGGGTGTAGAGAAAGATCAGCTTAATGCGAGGTAGGTCCATTCAAAAGTCTGACAGCAGCAGGGAAGAAGCTGTTCTTGAGTCGGTCGGTACGGGACCTCAGACTTTTGTATCTTTTTCCCCGACGGAAGAAGGTGGAAGAGAGAATGTCCGGGGTGTGTGTGGGGGGCGGGGGGGGGTCCTTAATTATCCCGGCTGCTTTTCCCCCCCCCGAGGCAGCGGGAAGTGTAGACGGAGTCAATGGATGGGAGGCTGGTTTGTGTGATGGGATTGGGGGCTACATTCACCACCCTTTTGTAGTTCCTTGTGGTCTTGGGCAGAGCAGGATCCCAGACCGAGCTGTGATCCAACCAGAAAGAATGCTTTCTGTGGGGCATCTGTAAAAGTCGGTGAGAGTCATAGCGGATGTGTCAAACTGCGTGGGTACAGTTCGGAAGAAGTCGCCCTGTTCCGGCACCACCTTTCGAATTGCCTCCTTTATTCTGCCTCTGCTTATCACTCAGACTCTCTAATTTAGGCGTCATCCTGGTAAACCTCGTTCCCCCCCCCCCGACCGCCTCCCCCAAAACCTCCACGTCCTTCCTGTGATGTGGTGAGCAGAATTGAACACAATCTCTCGAAATCCGGTCCAGCCAGTCACAGATTGGCCGGAGGTTTACCGTCCCACCTTCCAGGGGAATCGGAGCGGCCGAGGGGTGAACGATACATCCCGGGATTTTACAATTCCGGGGCGGAAAGTCCCACCCATCCAACTGGATGGTCAGCCGCCATGGTGAGAAATGACAGGAGCAGCCTGGACAGGGTGAATGGCCTCGTCCTGCCTCTGGTCTCCATGTCCCAGTGGTACAGAGGACAACTACAGCACAAACAGACCCTTCAGCCCACAAGTTGTGCCGATCCTATCCCTACCTACCAGACCTATCTCTTACCCTCAATCCCATTAAATCCCATATACTCATCCAGAAGTCTCTTAAAAGACCCCAGCGAGTTCGCCTCTACCACCACTGACGGCAGCTGATTCCACTCACTCACCACCCTCTGAGTGAAAAACTTACCCCTGACATCTCCTCTGTACCTGCTCCCCAGCACCTTAAACCCTGTGCCCTCTCGTAGTGACCATTTCAGCCCTGGGAAATAGCCTCCGAGAATCCACCCTATCTATTCCTCTCAACATTTTATAAACCTCTATCAGGTCGGCTCTCAACCTCCGTCTCTCCAGGGAGAAGAGTCCCAGCTCCCTCAACCTATCCTCATAAGGCATGCCTCCCAATCCAGGCAACATCCTTGTAAATCTCCTCTGCACCCTCTCAATAGCTTCCACATCCTTCCTGTAGTGAGGTGACCAGAGCTGCGCACAGTACTCCAAGTGGGGTCTGACCAGGGTCTGATAAAGTTGTAGCAGAAGGGACAGAGTGTGCTGGGAACCAGAGGCAGTAGTAGAGGGGGGTACGATTTTAAAAAGCATTTAGACAGTTCCGTGGGTATGATGGGTATAGAGGGATATGGGCCAAATGTGGGCAGTCGGGGTTAGCTTACTGGTAAAAACTGGGCAGTATGGACAAGTTGGGCCAAAGGGCCTGTTTCCATGCTGCAAACCTCTAGGACTGTAATACAACCCTGACCGACTCAATCTCCCCTCGTGGGTCAGCCCTGCTACCCCAGCAATCAGTCTGGTGAATGGTCTCCGTACCATCCTGCAGTAAGAACATCCTTCCTTAGACAAGGAGACCAGAACTGCCCCCAGCTGAAGCATCACCTCGCTACTTTTATATTCAATTTCTCTCCAAATAAATAACACTTCCCAGATTCCCAGCACACTCTGTCCCTTCTCTGTACCACTGGGACATGGAGAGCAGAGGCAGGACGAGGCCATTCACCCCGTCCAGGCTGCTCCTGTCATTTCTCACCATGGCGGCTGACCATCCAGTTGGATGGGTGGGACTTTCCGCCCCGGAATTGTAAAATCCCGGGATGTATCGTTCACCCCTCGGCCGCTCCGATTCCCCTGGAAGGTGGGACGGTAAACTTCCGGCCAATCTGTGACTGGCTGGACCGGATTTCGAGAGATTGTGTTCAATTCTGCTCACCACATCACAGGAAGGACGTGGAGGTTTTGGGGGAGGCGGTCGGGGGGGGGGGGACGAGGTTTACCAGGATGACGCCTAAATTAGAGAGTCTGAGCGATAAGCAGAGGCAGAATAAAGGAGGCAATTCGAAAGGTGGTGCCGGAACAGGGCGACTTCTTCCGAACTGTACCCACGCAGTTTGACACGTCCGCTATGACTCTCACCGACTTTTACAGATGCCCCATAGAAAGCATTCTTTCTGGTTGGATCACAGCTCGGTCTGGGATCCTGCTCTGCCCAAGACCGCAAGGAACTACAAAAGGGTGGTGAATGTAGCCCCCAATCCCATCACACAAACCAGCCTCCCATCCATTGACTCCGTCTACACTTCCCGCTGCCTCGGGAGGGGGGGAAAAGCAGCCGGGATAATTAAGGACCCCCCCCACCCCACACACACACCCCGGACATTCTCTCTTCCACCTTCTTCCGTCGGGGAAAAAGATACAAAAGTCTGAGGTCCCGTACCGACCGACTCAAGAACAGCTTCTTCCCTGCTGCTGTCAGACTTTTGAATGGACCCACCTCGCATTAAGCTGATCTTTCTCTACACCCTCGCTGTGACTGTAACACTACATTCTGCACCCTCTCCTTTCCTTCTCTATGAATGGTATGCTTTGTCTATATACTGTGCAAGGAACAATACTTTTCACTGTGTGTTAATACATGTGACAATAATAAATCAAATCAGATCAACGAGGATTGTTTTCTCTGGAGCGTAGGACATAAGAACATAAGAAATAGGAGCAGGAGGAGGCCATCTGGCCCTTCGAGCCTGCCCCGCCATTCAATAAGATCATGGCTGATCTGAAGTGGATCAGTTCCACTTTCCCGCTTTCTCCCCTTCATTCCCCTGTCTATCAGAAACCTATCTACCCGTGACTTCAATATATTCAGCGAGGCAGCCCCCACCACTTCAACGGGCAGAGAATTCCAGAGATTCACCACCCTTTGAGTGAAGAAGTTCCTCCTCAACTCTGATCTAAACTGCGCCCCCCCCTTATCTTGAGGCTGTGCCCTCTAGTCCTGCTGTCCTTTCTGAGCAGGAAGAATCTCTCTACCTCTACCCTATCCATCCCCTTCATTATCTTATACGTCTCTATAAGAAGATAAGTATGAGGCTGAGGGGTGATCTTATAGAGGTCTATAAAATAATGAGGGGGCACAGATCAGCGAGATAGTCAATATCTTTTCCCCCAAAGGTAGGGGAGTGTAAAACTAGAGGGCAGAGGTTTAAGGTGAGAGGGGAGAGATACAGAAGGGTCCAGAGGGGCAATTTTTTCACCCAGAGGGTTGTGAGTGACTGGAATGAGCTGCCAGAGGCAGTAGTAGAGGCGGGGACAATTTTATCTTTTAAAAAGCATTTAGACAGTTACACGGGTACGATGGGTATAGAGGGATATGGGGCAAATGTGGACAATTGGGATTAGTTTAGGGGTTTAAAATAAAAGGGTGGCATAGAAAGGTTGGGCCAAAGGGTCTGTTTCCCTGCTGTAAACCTCTAGGACTCTACACACACTCACACAGACACACACACTCACACAGACACACACACTCACACAGACACACACACTCACACAGACACACACTCACACAGACACACACACTCACACACACACTCACACAGACACACACTCACACAGACACACACACTCACACAGACACACACACTCACACAGACACACACACTCGCACAGACACACACTCACACAGACACACACTCACACAGACACACACACTCACACAGACACACACACTCGCACAGACACACAGACACACAAACACACAGACACACACACACAGACACACACACTCGCACAGACACACACACTCACACAGACACACACACTCACACAGACACACACTCACACAGACACACACACTCACACAGACACACACTCACACAGACACACACACTCACACAGACACACACACTCGCACAGACACACAAACACAGACACACAAACACACAGACACACACACACAGACACACACACTCGCACAGACACACAGACACACACACGCAGACACACACTCGCACAGACACACAAACACACAGACACACACACTCACACAGACACACACACTCGCACAGACACACACACTCGCACAGACACACAAACACACAGACACACACACTCACACAGACACACACACTCGCACAGACACACACTCACACAGACACACACACTCGCACAGACACACAAACTTGCACAGACACACACTCACACAGACACACAAACTCACACAGACACACACACTCGCACAGACACACACTCACACAGACACACACACTCACACAGACACACACACTCGCACAGACACACACACTCGCACAGACACACACTCACACAGACACACACACTCACACAGACACACACACTCACACAGACACACAAACTCGCACAGACACACACACTCGCACAGACACACACAGTCACACACACTCGCACAGACAGACACTGGCACAGACAGACACACACACACTCACACAGATACACACAGCCACAGAGACACACACACTCAGACACACTCACACAGACACATGCTCGCACAGAAATCCCCCCCTCTATGTTAACAACCTTCCCTCTTACAACTCCAGTGAACACCTCCCTTTACCTGAGGCGCGGAGAGTAGAGACTGATTCATTCTGATCTGTTGATCGTCACAGTGTGTGCTGTGGTTTGTGTGTATGAGTGAGACGTGGGTTACAGTCCCAGAGCTATGGAGACGTCTGAACCTACAGAGCGTGGATATCTGTGTATCAGTGCATACATGTCAGTGTATTTGTGTGTGTGTGTCAGTGTATCTGTGTCTGTCAGTCTATCTGTGTGTGTTTGTCAGTGTATCTGTGTATGTGTGTGTGTGTGTGTGTCAGTGTATCTGTGTCTGTCAGTGTATCTGTGTCTGTGTGTCAGTGTATCTGTGTCAGTGTATCTGTGTCTATCTGTGTGTCAGTGTATCTGTGTGTGTGTGTGTGTGTGTCAGTGTATCTGTGTCTGTGTGTCAGTGTATCTGTGTGTGTGTGTGTCAGTGTATCTGTGTGTATCAGTGTGTCTGTGTGTCAGTGTATCTGTGTGTGTGTGTGTGTGTGTGTGTGTGTGTCAGTGTATCTGTATCTATCAGTGTATCTGTATCGGTGTGTCAGTGTACCTGTGTGTGTCAGTGTATCTGTGTCTGTCAATGTATCTGTGTCTGTGTGTCAGTGTATCTGTGTGTGTGTCAGTGTATCTGTGTGTGTGTCAGTGTATCTGTGTGTGTGTGTGTGTATCTGTATCTGTCAGTGTATCTATCGGTGTGTCAGTGTACCTGTGTGTGTCAGTGTATCTGTGTCTGTCAGTGTATCTGTGTCTGTGTGTCAGTGTATCTGTGTGTGTCAGTGTATCTGTGTGTGTCAGTGTATCTGTGTCTGTGTGTCAGTGTATCTGTGTGTCTGTCTGTGTATCTGTGTGTGTGTGTCAGTGTATCTGTGTGTATCAGTGTATCTGTGTGTGTGTGTCTGTGTGTGTGTCAGTGTATCTGTATCTGTCAGTGTATCTGTATCAGTGTGTCAGTGTACCTGTGTGTGTCAGTGTATCTGTGTCTGTCAGTGTATCTGTGTCTGTGTGTCAGTGTATCTGTGTGTGTCAGTGTATCTGTGTCTGTGTGTCAGTGTATCTGTGTGTGTCTGTCAGTGTATTTGTGTCTGCTGTCAGTGTGCCTGTGTCTGTCAGTGTGTCTCTGTCTGTCAGTGTATCTGTGTCTGTGTGTCAGTGTATCTGTGTGTGTGTGTCAGTGTATCTGTGTGTGTCTGTGTGTGTCTGTCAGTGTATCTGTGTGTGTCAGTGTATCTGTGCCTGTCAGTGTATCTGTGTACGTGTGTCAGTGTATCTGTGTGTCAGCATACCTGTGCCTGTCAGTGTATCTGTGTCTGTGTGTCAGTGTATCTGTCTGTCAGTGTATCTGTGTGTGCCAGTATATCTGTGTGTGTCAGTATACCTGTGTGTCAGTGTATCTGTGTGTCAGTGTATCTGTGTGTGTGTCAGTGTATCTGTGTGTGTCAGTGTATCTGTGTGTCAGTGTATCTGTATCTGTCAGTATATCTGTGTCTGTAGTGTCAGTGTATCTGTGTGTGTGTGTCAGTGTATCTGTATCTGTCAGTGTATCTGTGTGTGTCAGTATATCTGTGTGTCAGTTTATCTGTGTCTGTAGTGTCAGTGTATCGGTGTGTGTGTGTGTGTGTCAGTGTATTTGTGTGTGCCAGTGTATCTGTGTATGTGTGTCAGTGTATCTGTGTGTGTCAGTGTATCTATGTGTGTGTGTCAGTCTATCTGTCTGTCAGTGTATCTGTGTGTGCGTGTCAGTGTATCTGTGTGTGTCAGTGTATCTGTGTCTGTGTGTCAGTGTATCTGTGTGTGTCAGTGTATCCGTGTCTGTCAGTGTATCTGTGTGTCAGTGTATTTGTATCTGTGTGTCAGTGTATCCGTGTCTGTCAGTGTAATCTGTGTGTGTTAGCGTATCTGTGTGTCAGTGTATCTGTGTCTGTCTGTGTATTTGTGTCTGTGTGTCAGTGTATCTGTGTTTGTCTGTCAGTGTATCCGTGTCTGTCTGTGTATCTGTGTGTGTCAGTGTATCTGTGTCTGTCTGTGTATCTGTGTCTGTGTGTCAGTGTATCTGTGTGTATCAGTGTGTGTGTGTGTCAGTGTATCTGTGTGTGTGTGTGTCAGTGTATCTGTGTCTGTCTGTCAGTGTATCTATCTGTGTGTCAGTGTAACTGTGTCTGTGTGTCAGCATATCTGTGTGTGTCAGCGTGTCTGTGTCTGTCAGTGTATCTGTGTGTCAGTGTAACTGTGTCTGTGTGTCAGTGTGTCTGTGTGTGCCAGTGTATCTGTATGTGTCAGTGTATCTGTGTCTATGTGTCAGTGTATCTATCTGTGTGTCAGTGTAACTGTGTCTGTGTCAGCATATCTGTGTGTGTGTATCAGTGTGTCTGTGTGTCAGTGTATCTGTCAGTGTATCTGTGTATGTGTCAGTGTAACTGTGTCTGTGTGTCAGTGTGTTTGTGTCTGTCGGTGTATCTGTGTGTGTGTGTGTGTGTCAGTGTATCTGTGTGTGTGTGTGTGTGTCAGTGTATCTGTGTGTGTGTGTGTGTCAGTGTATCTGTGCCTGTGTGTCAGTGTATCTGTGTGTGTCTGTCAGCGTATCTGTGTGTGTCAGTGTATCTGTGCCTGTGTGTCAGTGTATCTGTGTGTGTGTGTCAGTGTATCTGTGTCTGTCAGTGTATCTGTGTGTGTGTCAGAGTATCTGTGCCTGTGTGTCAGTGTATCTGTGTCTGTCAGTGTATCTGTGTGTCAGTGTATCTGTGTAGAGTACTGTGTGCAGTTTTGGTCACCGCACTTACGCAAGGATATTTTGGCCTTGGAGGGAGTGCAGAGGAGGTTCACTAGGCTGATACCGGAGATGAGGGGGTTGGACTATGAAGAGAGACTAAATAGACTGGGTCTGTACTCCTTGGAGTTTAGAAGGATGAGGGGGGATCTTATAGAGACGTATAAGATAATGAAGGGGATGGATAGGGTAGAGGTAGAGAGATTCTTCCCGCTCAGAAAGGACAGCAGGACTAGAGGGCACAGCCTCAAGATAAGGGGGGGGGGGCAGTTTAGATCGGAGTTGAGGAGGAACTTCTTCACTCAAAGGGTGGTGAATCTCTGGAATTCTCTGCCCGTTGAAGTGGTGGGGGCTGCCTCGCTGAATATATTGAAGTCACGGGTAGATAGGTTTCTGATAGACAGGGGAATGAAGGGGAGAAAGCGGGAAAGTGGAACTGATCCACTTCAGATCAGCCGTGATCTTATTGAATGGCGGGGCAGGCTCGAAGGGCTAGATGGCCGACTCCTGCTCCTATTTCTTATGTTTTATGTGTCTGTCAATGTATCTGTGTCTGTGTCAGTGTGAGTGAGAGTGTGGGTGTGTCCAGATCACCAACAACCTGTCCTGGTCCCCCCCCACGCTGACACTATAGTTAAGAAAGCCCCACCAACGCCTCTACTTTCTCAGAAGACTGAGGAAATTTGGCATGTCCGCTACGGACTCTCCCCAACTTTTACAGATGCCCCATAGAAAGCATTCTCTCTGGTTGGATCACAGCTCGGTCTGGGATCCTGCTGTGCCCAAGACCGCAAGGAACTACAAAAGGGTGGTGAATGTAGCCCCCAATCCCATCACACAAACCAGCCTCCCATCCATTGACTCCGTCTACACTTCCCGCTGCCTCGGGGGGGGGAAAAGCAGCCGGGATAATTAAGGACCCCCCCCCACACACACACCCCGGACATTCTCTCTTCCACCTTCTTCCGTCGGGGGAAAAAGATACAAAAGTCTGAGGTCCCGTACCGACCGACTCAAGAACAGCTTCTTCCCTGCTGCTGTCAGACTTTTGAATGGACCCACCTCGCATTAAGCTGATCTTTCTCTACACCCTCACTGTGACTGTAACACTACATTCTGCACCCTCTCCTTTCCTTCTCTATGAACGGTATGCTTTGTATAGTGTGCAAGAAACAATACTTTTCACTGTGTGTTAATACATGTGACAATAATAAATCAAATCAGATCAAAAAATGTCTATGTGTGTATACCCTCAGTCACAAATTTGGATCTCTGTGTCTGTGTGTGTGTGTGTGTGACTCAGTGGACATGTGTGCACGTGTCAGTGTATATGCGTCTGTGTGTCAGTGAATGTATGTCTGTGTGTGTGCATACACTGGAATAAATCACTCTTTCAAGGGCTCTCACACTCACACACACTCACATACACACTCACAACCTCACACATACACACACACAGACACACACACACATAGATGCTCACAGACACTGACGGTCTCCCACTCACAAACACACACACAGACACACACACACACACAAACTCACAAACATACAGAGACACACACACATTCATACATGCATACACACTCGTGTGCACTCACACTCACAGACACACAGACCCTCGCACAGACACACACACACGCAGACCCTCGCACAGTCACACACACACACACACACCCTCGCACAGACACACACACACAGAGACCCTCGCACAGACACACACACAGAGACCCTCGCACAGACACACACACAGAGACCCTCGCACAGACACACACACAGACCCTCGCACAGACACACGCACACAGACCCTCGCACAGACACACAGACCCTCGCACAGACACACGCACACAGACCCTCGCACAGACACACAGACCCTCGCACAGACACACACACACAGACCCTCGCACAGACACACAGACCCTCGCACAGACACACACACAGACCCTCGCACAGACACACACACACAGACCCTCGCACAGACACACGCACACAGACCCTCGCACAGACACACAGACCCTCGCACAGACACACACACACAGACCCTCGCACAGACACACAGACCCTCGCACAGTCACACATACACAGACCCTCACACAGACACACACACACAGACCCTCGCACAGACACACACACAGACCCTCGCACAAACACACACACACAGACCCTCGCACAGACACACACACAGACCCTCGCACAGACACACGCACACAGACCCTCGCACAGACACACAGACCCTCGCACAGACACACACACACAGACCCTCGCACAGACACACAGACCCTCGCACAGACACACACACAGACCCTCGCACAGACACACGCACACAGACCCTCGCACAGACACACAGACCCTCGCACAGACACACACACACAGACCCTCGCACAGACACACAGACCCTCGCACAGACACACACACAGACCCTCGCACAGACACACACACACAGACCCTCGCACAGACACACGCACACAGACCCTCGCACAGACACACAGACCCTCGCACAGACACACACACACAGACCCTCGCACAGACACACAGACCCTCGCACAGTCACACATACACAGACCCTCACACAGACACACACACACAGACCCTCGCACAGACACACACACAGACCCTCGCACAAACACACACACACAGACCCTCGCACAGACACACACACAGACCCTCGCACAGACACACGCACACAGACCCTCGCACAGACACACAGACCCTCGCACAGACACACACACACAGACCCTCGCACAGACACACAGACCCTCGCACAGACACACACACAGACCCTCGCACAGACACACGCACACAGACCCTCGCACAGACACACAGACCCTCGCACAGACACACACACACAGACCCTCGCACAGACACACAGACCCTCGCGCAGACACACACACACAGACCCTCGCACAGACACACACACACAGACCCTCGCACAGTCACACACACACAGACCCTCGCACAGACACACACACACACAGACCCTCACACAGACACACACACAGACCCTCGCACAGACACACACACACAGACCCTCGCACAGACACACACACACAGACCCTTGCACAGACACACAGACCCTCGCACAGTCACACATACACAGACCCTCGCACAGACACACACACACAGACCCTCGCACAGACACACACACACACAGACCCTCGCACAGACACACACACAGAGACCCTCGCACAGACACACACACAGAGACCCTCGCACAGACACACGCACACAGACCCTCGCACAGACACACAGACCCTCGCACAGACACACACACACAGACCCTCGCACAGACACACACACAGACCCTCGCACAGACACACACACACAGACCCTCGCACAGACACACACACACAGACCCTCGCACAGACACACACACACAGACCCTCGCACAGACACACACACACAGACCCTCGCACAGTCACACACACACAGACCCTCGC
>NW_027650561.1:0-2500 GCF_965287045.1 Carcharhinus amblyrhynchos | reverse complement strand
TTGCTGCAGCTGTATAGGGCATTGGTGAGGCCGCAGCTGGAGTACTGTGTGCAGTTTTGGGCGCCGCACTTACGCAAGGATATTTTGGCCTTGGAGGGAGTGCAGAGGAGGTTTACTAGGCTGATACCGGAGTTGAGGGGTTGAGCTATGAGGAGAGGCTGAATAAACTAGGCTTGTACTCGTTAGAGTTTAGAAGAATGAGGGGAGATCTCATTGAGACGTATAAGATGATGAATGGGATGGATAGGATAGAGGTGGAGAGACTCTTCCCGCTCAGAAAGGACAGTAGGACTAGGGGGCACAGCCTCAAGATAAAGGGGGGGCGGTTTAGAACGGAGTTGAGGAGGAACTTCTTCACTCAAAGGGTGGTGAATCTCTGGAATTCTCTGCCCGTTGAAGTGGTGGAGGCTGCCTCGCTAAATATTTTTAAGACGTGGGTTGATAGGTTTTTGATAAGAGAGGGGATTAAGGGTTATGGGGAGAGGGCGGGAAAGTGGAACTGAGCCACGACAGATCAGCCATGATCTTATTGAGTGGTGGGGCAGGCTCGAAGGGCTAGATGGCCTACTCCTGCTCCTATTTCTTATGTTCTTATGTTCTTATGAATGGAAGTGGAGGGAGGGATAGAGACAGATGGTAAGGAGGGAGGGGGGGAGAGAAGGAGATAGTATCAGTCCATTCCCGATTACAGACCATGGTCTAAGCAGAGGATGGAGAAATGGCCCAGTTAAAACACACTCTGTCTGTAAGGGTCAGGTAAAGGAGAATGAAGGGAAGGAGACAGAGACAGAGAGAGAGAGAGAGGGCGGGAGGAGACAGGAAGAGAGAAACAGAGAGGCGGGAAATGAGAGAGAGGAAATAGACAGAGGAAATGTGAGTGAATGAGAGAGAGAGAGAACATGTGTGTGTGTGTGATAGAGAGAGTGTGTGTGTGAGAGAGAGAGAGAGTGTGTGTGTGAGAGAGTGTGTGTGTGAGAGAGAGTGTGTGTGTGAGAGAGAGTGTGTGTGTGAGAGAGAGAGAGAGTGTGTGTGTGAGAGAGTGTGTGTGTGAGAGAGTGTGTGTGTGAGAGAGAGTGTGTGTGTGAGAGAGAGAGAGTGTGTGTGAGAGGGAGAGAGAAAGAGAGAGTGTGTGTGTGATAGAGAGAATGTGTGTGTGAGAGAGAGAGTGTGAGAGAGAGAGTGTGTGTGTGAGATAGAAACAGTGAGTAAGATGGAGTATGTAAAGTAGTGTGACGGAGAGAGAGAGAGTGTGTAAATATGTTTCGGCGAGAGGGAGTGTGTAAATGTGAGTGTCAAGGAGAGGGAATGTTTGCATGTGAGTGTCGGAGAGATGGAGTGTGTAAGTTAGTGTGACGGAGAGAGGGAGTGTGTAAGTTAGTGTGACGGAGAGAGGGAGTGTGTAAGTTAGTGTGACGGAGAGAGGGAGTGTGTAAGTTAGTGTGACGGAGAGAGGGAGTGTGTAAGTTAGTGTGACGGAGAGATTTGGAGATGCTGGGAAGTGGATAAGGACCCTGATCCCTCGGCGAATGGATAAAGATTTATCAAAACCGGCAACACAGCAACTTCCTGATCCGCTCAGTGTCAAATCAATTAGTGTCTGTGTGTGTGTGTGTGTGTGTGTGTGTGTGTGTGTGTGTGTGAGTGTGTGCGCACATATCTGCATGTGTGTGTATGTCTGTGTGTATGTATGTGTGCACGTCTGCATGTGTGTGTGTGTCTGTGTGTGTGTATGTGCGCACGTCTGCATGTGTGTGTATGTCTGTGTGTGTGTGTGTATGTCTGTGTGTGTGTGTCTGTGTGTATGTATGTCTGTCTGTGTATGTCTGTGTGTGTGTGAGTGTGTGTATGTCTGTGTGTGTGTGTCTGTGTGTGTGTGTCTGTGTATGTCTGTGTGTGTGTGTGAGTGTGTGTATGTCTGTGTGTGTGTGTCTGTGTGTGTGTCTGTGTGTGTGTGTGAGTGTGTGTATGTCTGTGTGTGTGTGTCTGTGTGTGTGTCTGTGTGTGTGTGTGAGTGTGTGTATGTCTGTGTGTGTGTGTCTGTGTGTGTGTGTGAGTGTGTGTATGTCTGTGTGTGTGTGTCTGTGTGTGTGTGTGAGTGTGTGTATGTCTGTGTGTGTGTGTCTGTGTGTGTGTGTGAGTGTGTGTATGTCTGTGTGTGTGTGTCTGTGTGTGTGTGTGAGTGTGTGTATGTCTGTGTGTGTGTGTCTGTGTGTGTGTGTCTGTGTATGTCTGTGTGTGTGTGTCTGTGTGTGTGTGTGAGTGTGTGTATGTCTGTGTGTGTGTGTCTGTGTGTGTGTGTCTGTGTATGTCTGTGTGTGTGTGTGAGTGTGTGTGTGTCTGTGTGTGTGTGTCTGTGTGTGTGTCTGTGTGTGTGTGTGTGTGTATGTCTGTGTGTGTGTGTCTGTGTGTGTGTGTGAGTGTGTGTATGTCTGTGTGTGTGTGTCTGTGTGTGTGTGTCTGTGTATGTCTGTGTGTGTGTGTGAGTGTGTGTGTGTCTGTG
>NW_027650560.1:0-65007 GCF_965287045.1 Carcharhinus amblyrhynchos | reverse complement strand
GTCTGGGTGCGCAGGAGCGGTGTGTGTGTCTGGGTGCGCGGGAGCGTGTGTGTGTGTCTGGGTATGCGGGAGCGTGTGTGTGTGTCTGGGCGCGCGGGAGCGTGTGTGTGTGTCTGGACGTGCGGGAGAGGGAGGGAGTGTGTGTGTGTGTGTCTGGGCGCGCGGGAGTGTGTGTGTGTGTGTGTGTCTGGGTGCGCGGGAGAGTGTGTGTGTGTGTGTGTCCGGGCGCGAGGGAGTGTGTGTGTGTGTGTCTGGGTGCGCGGGAGCGTGTGTGTGTGCCTGGGTATGCGGGAGCGTGTGTGTGTGTCTGGGCGCGCGGGAGCGTGTGTGTGTGTCTGGGTGCGCAGGAGCGTGTGTGTGTGTCTGGGTGCGCGGGAGCGTGTGTGTGTGTCTGGGTATGCGGGAGCGTGTGTGTGTGTCTGGGCGCGCGGGAGCGTGTGTGTGTGTCTGGACGTGCGGGAGAGGGAGTGTGTGTGTGTGTGTCTGGGCGCGCGGGAGTGTGTGTGTGTGTGTGTCTGGGTGCGCGGGAGAGTGTGTGTGTGTGTCTGGGTGCGCGGGAGAGTGTGTGTGTCTGGGTGCGCAGGACAGAGTGTGTGTGTCTGGGTGCGCAGGACAGAGTGTGTGTGTCTGGGTGCGCAGGACAGTGTGTGTGTGTCTGGGTGCGCGGGAGAGTGTGTGTGTCTGGGCGCGCGAGAGTGTGTGTGTGTGTGTCTGGGTGCGCGGGAGTGTGTGTGTCTGGGCGCGCGAGAGTGTGTGTGTGTGTGTCTGGGTGCGCAGGAGAGTGTGTGTGTCTGGGCGCGCGGGAGTGTGTGTGTGTGTCTGGGAGCGTGGGAGTGTGTGTCTGGGCGCGTGGGAGTGTGTGTCTGGGCGTGTGGGAGTGTGTGTCTGGGTGTGCGGGAGCGTGGGAGTGTGTGTCTGGGTGTGCGGGAGCGTGGGGAGTGTGTGTCTGGGTGTGCGGGAGCGTGGGAGTGTGTGTCTGGGTGTGCGGGAGTGTGTGTGTGTGTCTGGGCGTGCGGGAGTGTGTGTGTGTGTGTGTGTCTGGGTGTGCGGGAGCGGGAGTGTGTGTATGTCTGGGCATGGTGGAGTCTGCATGTTGGGGGGTTTACGTGGTGGTGGCTGTGAGGGGTTATGTCTCTTGCTGCTAACATTGAGAAGTTTGTTGAGATGTCCTGTGTCTGACCCCAGGAAGTTTGTCTGGAAAACCAGCCATGAGCTACGATCGAAGTGGGCCCCCAGATATCGAAGGAATGACCAGCCTGAAGGTTGACAATTTGACCTACAGGACGTCTCCAGAAACGCTGAAACGTGTCTTTGAGAAGTACGGCGAGGTGGGTAGTTCCCTGTGAAAGGGGAATCTTCATATTCCCCCCTCCTCCCTTTCTCTAAATTGTTCCCTATTGATCCACCAAATATTTCTCCAGTTGCCCCTTTGGAAAGCTCCTGTTGAATCTGCTTCCACCGTCCGTTCAGGCAGCGCCTCCCAGATCACAACAACTCGCTGCGTTTAAAATAAATGTGAGAAACACATGTAGAAACCAGGAGGAGGCCATTCGGCCCTTCCAGCCTGCTCCACCAATCATTTTGGTCAGGTCTGATCATCAAATTCAATATCCTGATCCCCCCTCCCCCCCCCCGCCCCCCCCCCCCCTCCCCCCAGGCCCCTCGATCCCCCCTTCCCCCCCCCCTCCATCCCCCCCCCTCCCCCCCCCCCCCCCAGGCCCCTCGATCCCCTCCCCCCCCCCCCCAGCCCCTCGATCCCCCTCCCCCCCCCCCCCCCCCCCCCCCCCCCCCCCCCCCCCCCCCCCCCCCCCCCCCAGGCCCCCTTGATCCCCCTCCCCCCCCCCAGGCCCCTTGATCCCCCCCTCCCCCCCCCCCCCCCCAGGCCCCTCGATCCCCCCTCCCCCCCCCCCCCCCAGGCCCCTCGATCCCCCCTTCCCCCCAGGCCCCTCGATCCCTTTAGCTCCAAGAGTGAAATCTAATTTCTTCTTCAAATCTCACAACGTTTTGGCCTGATCTATTTTCTGTGGGAGTGAATTCCACGCATTGACCACCCTTTGGATATAACATATTACGGAGAAGGAGGTGCTGGGAGTCTTGAAGCGCACCAAGATGGATAAATCCCCAGGACCTGAAGAAGTGTATCCCAGGACATTGTGGGGGGCTAGGGAGGAAATTGCGGGTCCCCTAGCAGAGGATATTTGAATCATCGATAGTCACGGGTGAGGTGCCTGAAGATTGGAGAGTGGCAAATGTCGTGCCTTTGTTTAAAAAGGGAAAAGCCTGGGAACTACAGGCCAGTGAGCCTCACATCTGTGGTGGGTAAATTGTTGGAAGGTATTTTGAGAGACAGGATCTACAGGCATTTAGAGATGCAAGGATTGATTAGAGACAGTCAGCATGGCTTTGTGAGTGGAAAATCATGTCTCACAAATTTGATTGAGTTTTTTGAAGGGGTAACCAAGAAGGTAGATGAGGGCAGTGCAGTTAATGTTGTCTACATGGACTTTAGCAAGGCCTTTGACAAGGTACCACATGGTAGGTTGTTGCATAAGGTTAAATCTCACAGGATCCAGGGTGAGGTATCAAAATGGATACAAAATTGGCTTCTTGACAGAAGCCAGAGGGTGGTTGTAGAGAGTTGGTTTTCAAACTGGAGGCCTGTGACCAGCGGTGTGCCTCAGGGATCAGTGCTGGGCCCACTGTTATTTGTCATTTATATTAATGATTTGGATGAGAATATAGGAAGCATGGTTAGTAAGTTTGCAGATGACACCAAGATTGGTGGCATAGTGAACAGTGAAGAAAGTTATCTCCAATTGCAACGGGATCTTAATCAACTGGGCCAGTGGGCTGACGAATGGCAGATGGAGTTTAATTTAGTTAAATGCGAGGTGATGCATTTTGGTAGATTGAATCAGGGCAGGACTTACTCAGTTAATAGAACATTACAGCGCAGTACAGGCCCTTTGGCCCTCGATGTTGTGCCGACCAGTGGAACCAATCTAATGACCCTCTAACCTAAACTATTCCAATGTTATCGATATGCCTATCCACTGACCATTTGAACGCTCTTAAAGTTGGCGAGTCCACAACTGCTGCAGGCAGGGCATTCCACGCCCTTACTACCCTCTGAGTAAAGAACCTACCTCTGACATCCATCCTATAATTACCACCCCTTAATTTAAAGCTATGTCCCCTCGTGTTAGCCATCGCCATCCAAGGAAAAAGGCTCTCACTGTCCACCCTATCCAATCCTTTGATCATCTTGTATGCCTCAATTAGGTCACCTCGTAACCTTCTTCTCTCCAATGAAAACAACCTCAAGTCCCTCAGCCTTTCCTCATAAGACCTTCCCACCATACCAGGCAACATCCTGGTAAACCTCCTCTGCACCCTTTCCAATGCCTCCACATTTTTCTTATAATGCGGCGACCAGAACTGTACGCAATACTCCAAGTGCGGCCACACCAGAGTTTTGTACAGTTGTAACATGACCTCACGGCTCCGAAATTCAATCCCTCTACCAATAAAACCTAACACGCCGTACGCCTTCCTAACAACCTTATCAACCTGGGTGCCAACTTTCAGGGATCTATGCACATGTACACCGAGATCTCTCTGCTCGTCAACACTACCAAGAGTCCTTCCATTAGCCCTATATTCTGTACCCCTGTTACTCTTACCAAAGTGAATCACCTCACACTTTTCCGCATTAAACTCCATCTGCCACCTCTCGGCCCAGCTCTGCAGCTTATCTATGTCCCTCTGCAAACTGTAACATCCATCCTCACTGTCTACAACTCCTCCGACTTTGGTGTCATAGAACATAGAACATTACGGCGCAGAACAGGCCCTTCGGCCCACCATGTTGCGCCGACCAGTTAAAAAAAAAACAATGACCCTCTAACCTAAACCACTCCCTTTTCGTCCATAAACCTATCCACGGATCTCTTAAACGCCCCCAAACTAGGCGCATTTACAACTGCAGCAGGCAGGGCATTCCAGTCCCTCACCACCCTCTGGGTAAAGAACCTACCCCTGACATCCGTCCTATATCTACCACCCCTTAATTTAAAGCCATGCCCCCTTGTGCTAGCTTTCTCCATCCGAGGAAAAAGGCTATCACTATCCACCCTATCCAAACCTCTAATCATCTTATATGTTTCTATAAGATCCCCTCTTAGCTGCCTTCTTTCCAGCGAAAACAACCCCAAATCCCTCAGTCTCTCCTCATAGGACCTCCCCTCCATACCAGGCAACATCCTGGTAAACCTCCTCTGCACCCTCTCCAAAGCCTCCACATCCTTCCTGTAATGTGGGGACCAGAACTGCACACAGTACTCCAAGTGCGGCCGCACCAGAGTTGTGTACAGTTGCAACATGACGCTGCGACTCCTAAATTCAATCCCCCTACCAATAAACGCCAAGACACCGTATGCCTTCTTAACAACCCTATCTACTTGATTCCCAACTTTCAGGGATCTATGTACACATACACCTAGATCCCTCTGTTCATCCACTATTCAAAGTCCTCCCGTTAGCCCTATACTCAACACATCTGTTATTCCTACCAAAGTGAATTACCTCACACTTCTCCTCATTAAACTCCATCCGCCACCTCTCGGTCCAGCTCTGCAACCTGTCCAAGTCTTCCTGCAAACTATGACACCCTTCCTCACAATCTACCACACCTCTGACTTTGGTGTCATCAGCAAATTTACTAATCCACCCAACTATACCCTCATCCAGATCATTAATAAAAATTACAAACAGCAGTGGCCCCAAAACAGATCCCTGAGGCACACCACTCGTAACCGAACTCCATGATGAATATTTACCATCAACCACCACCCTCTGTCTCCTATCCGCCAGCCAATTCCTGATCCAATTTCCTAGATTACCCTCAATCCCATACATCTGCATTTTCTGCAGAAGCCTACCATGGTGAACCTTATCAAACGCCTTACTAAAATCCATATATACCACGTCAACTGCCTTACCCCCATCCACCTCTTTGGTCACTTTTTCAAAAAACTCAATAAGGTTAGTAAGGCACGACCTACCCACTACAAAACCATGCTGACGTCAGCAAATTTACTAATCCATCCTTCTACACCCTTATCTGGGTCATTTATAAAAATGACAAACAGCAGTGGCCCCAAAACAGATCCCTGAGGTACACCACTTGTAACTGAACTCCAGGTTGAATATTTCCCATCAACCACCACCCTCTGTCTTCTATCAGCGAGCCAATTCCTGATCCAAACTGCTAAATCACCCTCAATCCCATGCATCTGCATTTTCTGCAGTAGCCTACCATGGGGAACTTTATCAAACGCTTTGTTAAAATCCATATACACCACGTCAACTGCCTTACCCTTATCCACCTCTTTGGTCATCTTTTCAAAAAACTCGATAAAGTTTGTGAGGCATGATCTACCCTTCACAAAACCGTGTTGACTATCCCTAATCAATTTATTTCCCTCTAGATGATTATAAATCTTATCCGTTATAATTCTTTCCAAAACTTTGTCCACAACAGAAGTAAGGCTCACCGGTCTATAATTCCCAGGATGGTCTTTATTCCCCTTCTTGAACAAGGGGACAACGTTTGCTATCCTCCAGTCTTCTGGCACTATACCTGTAGCCAATGAACGACATGAAGATCAAAGCCAAAGGCTCTGCAATCTCCTCCCTAGCCTCCCAGAGAATCCTAGGGTAAATCCCATCCAGCCCAGGAGACTTATCTATTTTCATACTCTCAAGAATTGCTAACACCTCCTCCTTATGTACCTCAATCCCATCTAGCCTACTACCTGGTATCCCAGTATTCTCCTCGACTACACTGACTTTTTCCTGTGTGAATACTGATGAAAAATACTCATTCAGGGCCTCTCCTATCTCTTCAGGCTCCATGCACAACTTCCCACTACTGTCTCTGACTGACCCTAATCTTGCCCTAACCAGTCTTTTATTCTTGACATACCTGTCAATGGTAGGGCACTGGGGAGAGTTACAGAACAAAGAGATCTAGGGGTACATGTTCATAGCTCCTTGAAAGTGGAGTCACAGATGGACAGAGTGGTGAAGAAGGCATTCGGCATGCTTGGTTTCATCGTTCAGAACATTAAATACAGGAGTTGGGACATCTTGTTGAAGTTGTACAAGACATTGGTAAGGCCACACTTGGAATACTGTGTACAGTTCTGGTCACCCTATTATAGAAAGGATATTATTAAACTAGAAAGAGTGCAGAAAAGATTTACTAGGATGCTACTGGGACTTGATGGATTGAGTTATAAGGAGAGATTGTGGATATTAAGGTGGAGGATGTGTTAGAACTTTTGAATTCTATCAAGATAGATAAGTCGCCGGGACCAGATGGGATGTACCCCAGGATACTGTGGAAGGCGAGGGAAGTGATTGCAGAGCCCCTGGCGATGATCTTTGCGTCGTCAATGGAGACGGGAGAGGTTCCGGAAGATTGGAGGATTGCGGATGTAGTCCCTATTTTCAAGAAAGGGAACAGAGATAGCCCGGGAAATTACCGACCGGTGAGTCTGACCTCAGTGGTTGGTAAGCTGATGGAGAGGCTTCTGAGGGACAAGATTTACGAGCATTTGGAGAGGTTTGACATGATCAGGAATAGTCAGCATGGATTTGTCAAGGGCAGGTCGTGCCTTACAAGCCTAGTTGAGTTCTTCGATAATGTGACTGAACACATTGACGAAGGAAGTGCCGTGGACGTGGTGTACATGGACTTCAGCAAGGCGCTTGATAAGGTCCCCCATGCAAGACTTCTTGAGAAGGTGAGAGGGCATGGGATCCAAGGAGCTTTGACCTTGTGGATCCAGAACTGGCTTGCCTGCAGAAGGCAGAGAGTGGTTGTGGATGGGTCTTTTTCTGAATGGAGGTCAGTCACCGTGGAGTGCCCCAGGGATCTGTTCTAGGACCCTTGCTGTTTGTCATTTTCATAAATGACCTGGATGAGGAAGTGGGGGGATGGGTTAGTAAGTTCGCTGATGACACGAAGGTCGGTGGTGTTGTGGATGGTCTGGAAGGATGTCAAAAGTTGCAGCAGGACATAAATAGGATGCAGGACTGGGCGGAGAAGTGGCAGATTGACTTCAATGCGGATAAGTGTGTAGTCGTCCATTTTGGCAGAACCAACGGGATGAACGAGTACACTATCAAGGGCAGAAGTCTGAATAGTGCTGAAGAGCAGAAGGATCTTGGGGTCCGGGTCCACAGGACTCTTAAATCGGCCTCGCAGGTGGAAGAGGTGGTCAGGAAGGCGTATGGTGTACTGGCCTTCATTAATCGAGGGATTGAGTTTAGGAGTTGGGAGGTAATGCTGCAACTTTATAAGACCCTTGTCAGGCCTCATTTGGAGTACTGTGCGCAGTTCTGGTCGCCTCACTATAGGAAAGACGTAGAAGCTATTGAAAGGGTACAGAGGAGATTTACAAGGATGTTGCCTGGACTGGGAGGCATGCCTTATGAAGTTAGGTTGAGGGAGCTGGGTCTCTTTTCCCTGGAGAGATGAAGGTTGAGAGGTGACCTGATAGAGGTTTATAAAATGTTGAGAGGAATAGATAGGGTGGATTCTCAGAGGCTATTTCCCCGGGTTGAAATGGTCGCTACGAGAGGACACAGATTTAAGGTGCGGGGAGGAAAGTACAGAAGTGATGTTAGGGGTAAGTTTTTCACTCAGAGGGTGGTGAGTGAATGGAATCGGCTGCCGTCAGTGGTGGTGGAGGCGAACTCGCTGGGGTCTTTTAAAAGACTTCTGGATGAGTATATGGGGTTTTATGGGATTGGGGGTTATAGATAGGTCTATAGATTGGTAGGTGTTGATGTGATCGGCGCAACTCGTGGGCCGAAGGGCCTGTTTGTGCTGTAGTGTTCTATGTTCTAGACTGGGACTTTTTTCTCTGGAGCGTAGGAGGCTGAGGGGTGATCTTATAGAGGTCTATAAAATAATGAGGGGCACAGATCAGCTAGATAGTCAATATCTTTTCCCAAAGGTAGGGTATAGGTTTAAGGTGAGAGGGGAGAGATACAAAAGTGTCCAGAGGGGCAATTTTTTCACACAGAGGGTGGTGAGTGTCTGGAACAAGCTGCCAGAGGCAGTAGTAGAGGCGGGTATAATTTTGTCTTTTGAAAAGCATTTAGATAGTTACATGGGTACGATGGGTATAGAGGGATATGGGACAATGCAGGAAATTGGGACTAGCAGCATGGACAAGTTGGGCCAAAGGGCTTCTTTCCATGCTGTAAACCTCTATGACTCTGGGTGAAGAAATTTCTTTTCATAAGGTTACCCCTTATCCTCAAATTCTGACCCCTAGTTCTGGACTCATCTTTCTGAATCTACCCTGTCTAACCCTGTGTGAATTTTATAAGTTTCTATCAGATCCCCTCTCACTCTAAACTCCAGTGAATATAATCCTAACCCACTCAGTCTCTTCTCATATGACAGACCTGCCATCCCAGGAATCAGCCTGGTAAACCTTCACTGTGCTCCCTCTATAGCAAGGACATCCTTCCTCAGATAAGGAGACCAAAACTGTACACAATACTCCAGGTGTGGCCTCACCAACACCCTGTACAATTGCAGTAAAACATCCCTATCCCTATACTCAAATCCTCTCGTTATGAAGGCTAACATACCATTTCCCTTCTTTACTGCCTGCTGTACCTGCGCGCTTACTTTCAGTGACTGATGCATGAGGACTCCAAGGTCTCACTGAGTATCCACCTCTCTCAATTTATACCCATTCAAATAAATTAGACAAATAAATGGAACTGGGGAATGTGGATTGGGAATGGCTCTTTGAGGGCAAACTCATGCCTGGTATCTGGAAGGCTTTTAAAGGCCAGTTGATTGAAGTGCAGGACAGGCATTTCACCATAAAATTGAAGAATAGAAATGGCAGGATTCTAGAACCATGGATGACAAGGGAAATTGTAAACTAAGGAAAAAGGAAGCATACAATAGGTCTAGGCATCTGAAAACCAGCGAAGCCCTTGAGTATGGTGAAAGTAGGAAGGAACTTAAACATGGAACTTAAACGTGGCTGAAAGTGGCCATGAAATGTTTTTAGCAAACAGAGTCAAGGAGAATCCCAAGGATTTTTATGCATTTATTAGGAGCAAGAGGATAGCAGGAGAAAGAGTAGGTCCACTCAAGGGCAATGGAGGGAAGTTATGTGTGGAGCCACAGAAAGTGGGTGGGATCCTTAATGTGTATTGGTATTTACCAAGGAGAAGGACGTGACAGATATTGCAGTCAGGGATGGGAGTGTGACCATCTAGAGAAAATATATCGAAGGAGGAAGCGTTGGGTTTCTTAAACTGTATTAAGGTAGACAAGTCGCTGGGACTGGATGGGATTGATTACAGGTCACTGCGGGAGGCAAGGGAAGAAATAGCTGGGCCCTTAACAGATATCTTCACATCCTCTTTGACCACAGGCGAGGTTCCAGAGGACTGGAAATAGCCAATGTTGTTCCCTTGTTTAAGAAAGGAAACAGGAATAATCCAGGGAATTATAGGTTAGTGAGCCTGACGTCAGTGGTGGGGAAACTGTTGGAGAAGATACTGAGGGACAGGATATTTGCACATTGGAGGAAAATGGGCTAGTTAGTGACAGGGAGCATGGTTTTGTATGGGAAAGGTCATGTGTCACCAACGTGATTGAGTTTATTGAAGACATGACAAAGATAATTGATGAGGGAAGGGCAGTGGATGTAGTTTATATGGACTTTAGTATGGTGTCTGACAAGGTCCCACACATCAGACTGGTACAAAAACTAAAATCACACGGGATTGGGGATGGGCTGGCTAGATGGACACAGAACTGGCTTGGTCATAGAGAGTAGCGGTGAAAGGGTGTTTTTCAGAATGGAGATGTGTAGCTCGTCGTGTTCCACAGGGATCAGTGCTGGAACCTCTGTTATTTGTCGTATATATAAATGAGCTGGAGGAAAATGTGGGAGGTCTGATTAAGTTTGTGGATGACACAAAGATTGGTGGAGTTACTGATAGTTTCAGAGGATACAACAGGATATGGATAGATTGGAGACGTGGGCGCAGGAATAGCAGATGGAGTTTAGTCCGGACAAATGTGAGGTGATGCATTTTGGAGCATCAGGCTTAGGTGTGAATTATTACTGTAAATGGCAGAACCCTTAGGAACATTAACATACAGAGGGATCTGGGCGTACAGGTCCACAGTTCCCTAAAAGTAGCAACACCGGGTGCCAAGGTGATTGAACAAAGAACAACCCAGCACGGGAAACAGGCCCTTCGGCCCAACGAGCCTGCGCCGCTGCATCACCCTACACCTATTCTACCCTGCGTGTCTACGAATGGAACCCCTAACTTAGCCAGATTCAGGGGAGAATAATGTCAATTTGGTAAAACCAATCAGCCTAAGAGCACATCTTTGGGGTGTGGGAGGAAACCGGAGCGCCCGGAGGAAACCCACGCAACCACAGGGAGAATGCGCAAACTCCCACAGACACAGGCCCAAATCCATGTATCTGCACAGCCAGCAGTGCTAGTCACTGAGCTGTTGCGGCGCCCGTCTACCGGTCCAGGATCAAGCACACACACCGACACGAAGTACTGGGCCACTCCCAGAACCTCCAAGAGCAGCCCACGCACGACCCACCATGTGCATGCCCCTCGTTTGACAACAAGGTGGACCTCCACCTGCGGAATAAAAAGACAAAAGGCATAAGAGAAGGCATATGGCACATTTACTGTCATCAGGCAGGGCACTGAGTACAAGAGTTGGGAATCACATTGCAGCTCTATAAAACCTTGGTTAGGCTGTATTTGGAGCATTGCGTGCAGTTCTGGTCACCCACACTGCCAGAAGGATGCAGAAGCTTTGGAGAGAGGGCAGAGAAGGTTCACCAGGGTGCTGCGGGTCTCGAGGGTGTTGGTTATGAGGAGAGGTTAAATAAACTAGGATTGATTTCACTGGAAGGATGGAAGCTGAGGGGAGACCTGGTTTACAATATGATGAGAGGCACAGACAGGGTGGATAGTCAGAGGCTTTTCCCCAGGGTGGGAATGTCAATTACACGGGGTGGGGGGGGGTGGTGTGGCAGGGGAGGCGGGGGCACAGGTTCATGGTGAGAGGGGAAAGTTTAAGGGGGATGTGCGGGGGAAGTTTTTCACACAGAGAGTGGTGGGTGCCTGGAACGCGCTGCCAGAGGAGGCGGTGGAAGCAGGAACATCAGCAACATTTAAGAGGCATCTGGATGGGGACATGAATAGGGAGGGAGTAGAGGGATACGGACTGGGTAAGGGCAGAAGGGTTTGTTTAGTTAGGGTATCATGGTCAGCACAGGTTTGGAGGGCCGAAGGGCCTGTTCCTGTGCTGTACTTTTCATTGTTCTTTGTAATAATCAGTCTTCCTATTATTGGATAACCTCACATTTATCCACATTATACTGCATCTGCCACGCAGATATCCACACACTCAGCCTGTCCAAATCACACCGACCATCTCTGCATCCTCCTCACAGCTCACCCTCCCACCCAACTTTTGTATCATCTCCAAATTTGGAGATAATACATTCAGTTCCCTCTTCCAAATCATTGATATATAATGTGAACTTTGGGATCCCAGTGGAATCTCTCTCATCACTGCCAATCAGACTCATTCATAGAATCCATCGGTTCTATCCAGATCACATCCCACCCAAGCCCAATTTCCCCTAACCCCACCCAGTACCCTGCTAATTCCCCTGACACTAAGGGACAATTTAGCATGGCCAATCAGCCTAACCTGCACATCTTCAGACTGTGGGAGGAAACCGGAGCACACGGAGAAAACCCACACAGACACGAGGAGAATGTGCAAACTCCACACAGACAGTGATCCGAGGTCGGAATCGAACCTGGGTCCCTGGCGCTGTGAGACGGCAGCACTAACCACTGTGCTACCGTACTGCCCTAAATGCACGTGACAATAATTAAATCAACATCCACCAAATTGGGGAGAGAAGAAGAATTAACTGAAAATTACCATGAGAAGAATTAAAAGGAAAGTAAAATATTTTAAAAAATCACTGGGACGTGGAATGTTGAACTGCAGTTGGCGATTGAGACAGTGTGTACAGCTTCATTTAAACTACAACTGGATTGACATTTAAAAAAAAATATAAAAGGGGGATAGAGAAAGGCTGGAGTTAGTGCTGGAGGTGTGATCCTTCAGTGCTGGATTTTAATTGACTCAGTGATAACCAGCAGGAATACAAACTCTGAAAGATTGCACTGGATAAGACCCAGTAACACACAGTAAACGGGGCAATGTGAAAACTCTGAGAGAAATGAAATTCTTCATTATCGATATGTTCCCCCACAAAGCAAGTGTTCACAAGCTGTCAGCAACGGCTGAAAAGCTTTTCTAACAACAGAAGAGTTGGAATAAATGATAAATCTAATTGTGTCAACTGTATACTTTCTATCCATCTCAGACATTACCCGCAATCCCAGGTGCTTTAACTTTACACAGCAGTCTGTGTGTGAGACCTTGTCGAAAGCTTTATGAAAGTCTAAATAAACCACATCCACTGGTTCACCTCAGTCAACTCTCTTGGTTACTTTCTCAAAGAATTCCAATAGATTTGTCCAGTGTGATTTCCCCTTTCTAAATCCATACTGACTGTCTGATTATAACCACTGCTTCATTCCTCTCTGGCTCCCCACTGCCCCCTCATTTCCCCCCTTCTCTGGTTCGCTCTCCCACGGCTGGTTCCCCTCCCCTCTGGTATGGCTGCCACCCTCTCTCTGGCTCTCCCTCACACTCTCTGTCTCCACCCCCCTCCCCCACTCTACCTCACACCCCCCACATCCAGCCCCACCTCCAGCCTTCCCTGCCTTGCGCACCCCCCCCAACCCATGTGTAAGTTTGCAGACAGCACTGAGATTGATTGGGTGGTTAATAGTGAAGAAGGTGGTAGATTACAGGAAGATTTGGATGGGCTGGTCAGATGGAGAGAGCAGTAGCAGATAGTATTTAACCCTGATCAGTGTGAGGTGATACACTTTGGAAGCAGGAACAAGACGAAGGATTATTTAATGGACGGCAGGACACTGGGAAGCTCAGAGGGATCTTGGGGTAATTATTGACAGATCCCTGAAGGTGACAGAGCAGGTGAATAGGATAGTTAAGAAGGCAAATGGGACACTTCCTTTTACCAGTCATAGTGTAGAGTATAAGAGCAAGGAGGTAATGTTGGAGCTGTACAGAGCGTTGGTTAGGCCACAGCTGGAATACTGTGTGCAGTTCCACTCACCTCACTATAGGAAGGAGGTGATTGTACTAGAGGGGGTACAGAGGAGATTCACCAGGATGGAGCCTGGGATGGAGGATCTGAGCTGTAAGGAGAGAGGCTGGGATTGTTTTCTCTGGGACAGAGAGTGGAGAGAGAGGCTGGGATTGTTTTCTCTGGGACAGAGAGGGGGGAGAGAGGCTGGGATTGTTTTCTCTGGGACAGAGAGGGGAGAGAGGCTGGGATTGTTTTCTCTGGGACAGAGAGGGGGGAGAGAGGCTGGGATTGTTTTCTCTGGGACAGAGAGGGGGGAGAGAGGCTGGGATTGTTTTCTCTGGGACAGAGAGGGGGGAGAGAGGCTGGGATTGTTTTCTCTGGGACAGAGAGGGGAGAGAGGCTGGGATTGTTTTCTCTGGGACAGAGAGTGGGGAGAGAGGCTGGGATTGTTTTCTCTGGGACAGAGAGGGGAGAGAGGCTGGGATTGTTTTCTCTGGGACAGAGAGGGGGGAGAGAGGCTGGGATTGTTTTCTCTGGGACAGAGAGGGGAGAGAGGCTGGGATTGTTTTCTCTGGGACAGAGAGTGGGGAGAGAGGCTGGGATTGTTTTCTCTGGGACAGAGAGGGGGGAGAGAGGCTGGGATTGTTTTCTCTGGGACAGAGAGTGGGGAGAGAGGCTGGGATTGTTTTCTCTGGGACAGAGAGGGCTGAGGGGGGGGAGAGAGGCTGGGATTGTTTTCTCTGGGACAGAGAGTGGGGAGAGAGGCTGGGATTGTTTTCTCTGGGACAGAGAGTGGGGAGAGAGGCTGGGATTGTTTTCTCTGGGACAGAGAGGGCTGAGGGGGGGGAGAGAGGCTGGGATTGTTTTCTCTGGGACAGAGAGTGGAGAGAGAGGCTGGGATTGTTTTCTCTGGGACAGAGAGTGGGGAGAGAGGCTGGGATTGTTTTCTCTGGGACAGAGAGAGGGGAGAGAGGCTGGGATTGTTTTCTCTGGGACAGAGAGTGGGGAGAGAGGGTGGGATTGTTTTCTCTGGGACAGAGAGGGGGGAGAGAGGCTGGGATTGTTTTCTCTGGGACAGAGAGAGGGGAGAGAGGCTGGGATTGTTTTCTCTGGGACAGAGAGTGGGGAGAGAGGGTGGGATTGTTTTCTCTGGGACAGAGAGAGGGGAGAGAGGCTGGGATTGTTTTCTCTGGGACAGAGAGAGGGGAGAGAGGCTGGGATTGTTTTCTCTGGGACAGAGAGAGGGGGGAGAGAGGCTGGGATTGTTTTCTCTGGGACAGAGAGAGGGGAGAGAGGCTGGGATTGTTTTCTCTGGGACAGAGAGGGGGGAGAGAGGCTGGGATTGTTTTCTCTGGGACAGAGGGGGGAGAGAGGCTGGGATTGTTTTCTCTGGGACAGAGAGGGGGGAGAGAGGCTGGGATTGTTTTCTCTGGGACAGAGAGGGGAGAGAGGCTGGGATTGTTTTCTCTGGGACAGAGAGTGGGGAGAGAGGCTGGGATTGTTTTCTCTGGGACAGAGAGAGGGGAGAGAGGCTGGGATTGTTTTCTCTGGGACAGAGAGAGGGGGGAGAGAGGCTGGGATTGTTTTCTCTGGGACAGTGAGGGCTGAGGGGAGAGATGATTGAGGTGTGTAAGATTATGAGGGGTATGGACTGGGTGAACAGGGAGCAGCTGTTCCCCTGGGTTGAGGGGTCGGTCACGAGGGGGCAGAGTTTTGGGGTGAGGGACAGGAGATTCCAAGGGGATTTGAGAAAAACCTTTTCACTGAGAGGGTGATGGGAATCTGGAATGTGCTGCCTGGGAAGGTAGTGGAAGCTGGAAACCTCACAACCTTTAAAAAATATTTGGATAAACACTTGAAATATCAAAATATTTGAGGATATGGGACAAGTGAGGAAATGGGGTTAGTGTGATTAGTGGTAGTTATTGTCAGTGCTGTTTGAAGGGTATTTCTGCGCTGTGTCACTCGATATAATTGTCTCTCGAGAAGAAGGCATTTGATGTTGGCACAGTGAGTCTCCAGCACTGAAGGGAGAGAGTGCATCCCTTGCCCCAGGACCCTGACACCTGCTGCTCAGGGTCCAGTCTTGTTTAATCTGTCTCTCTCTCTCTACCAGGTGGGAGATGTCTACATTCCTCGTGACCGCTTCACTCGGGAGAGCCGAGGTTTTGCCTTTGTGCGATTCTACGATAAGCGGGATGCGGAGGATGCCATCGACGCCATGGACGGAGCCATCCTGGACGGGCGTGAGCTACGTGTGCAGATGGCAAGGTACTCCCGCCCACCGGATTCCTACCGGAGGGGGGGTGGATCCAGCAACCGCAGGTCCACTCGATACAGGCGGAGTCGCAGGTGAGACCCCAGGAGGAGGACAGGGAGCAGAGAGAAAGACAGACTGGGATTGAACTAATATTTACAACGGGGGGAGGGGGGGGGAGCCAGGAGTGTGTTAATATTTACAGGAGGGGGTCTCTGGGAGTGTGTTAATATTTACAGGGGGGGGGTCTCCGGGAGTGTGTTAATATTTACAGGGGGGGGGTCTCCGGGAGTGTGTTAATATTTACGGGGGGGGGGTCTCCGGGAGTGTGTTAATATTTACGGGGGGGGGTCTCCGGGAGTGTGTTAATATTTATGGGGGGGGGGGGTCTCCGGGAGTGTGTTAATATTTACGGGGGGAGGGGGTCTCCGGGAGTGTGTTAATATTTACGGGGGGAGGGGTCTCTCCGGGAGTGTGTTAATATTTACAGGGGGGGGGTCTCCGGGAGTGTGTTAATATTTACAGGGGGGGGGTCTCCGGGAGTGTGTTAATATTTACGGGGGGGGGGGTCTCCGGGAGTGTGTTAATATTTACGGGGGGGGGTCTCCGGGAGTGTGTTAATATTTATGGGGGGGGGGGTCTCCGGGAGTGTGTTAATATTTACAGGGGGGGGGTCTCCGGGAGTGTGTTAATATTTACGGGGGGGGGTCTCCGGGAGTGTGTTAATATTTATGGGGGGGGGGGGTCTCCGGGAGTGTGTTAATATTTACGGGGGAGGGGGTCTCCGGGAGTGTGTTAATATTTACGGGGGGAGGGGGTCTCCGGGAGTGTGTTAATATTTATGGGGGGGGGGGGGGGTCTCCGGGAGTGTGTTAATATTTACGGGGGGGGGGGGGGGTCTCCGGGAGTGTGTTAATATTTACGGGGGGGGGTCTCCGGGAGTGTGTTAATATTTACGGGGGGGGGGTCTCCGGGAGTGTGTTAATATTTACGGGGGGGGGGGGGGGGTCTCCGGGAGTGTGTTAATATTTATGGGAGGGGTCTCCGGGAGTGTCTCAGTATTTACAGGGGGGGGTCTCCGGGAGTGTGTTTATATTTACGGGGGGGGGGGGGGGGTCTCCAGGAGTGTGTTAATATTTACAGGGGGGGGTCTCCGGGAGCGTGTTTATATTTACGGGGGGGGGTCTGCAGGAGTGTGTTAGTATTTACGGGGGGGGGGGTGGTCTGCAGGAGTGTGTTAGTATTTACGGGGGGGGGGTCTGCAGGAGTTCACTGTTGTCTGTCACTGGGTGGATTGTTCGGTGTATAATTCTGAGTTATTCTTTCTGGGATTTTTCTGCAGTCCCAGACGGAGGCGTCGCAGCAGGTCCCGAACTCGGAGTCGCAGCCGGACCCGCTCCAGCAGATCCCGCTCTCGCTCCCGCTCTCGCTCCAGGTCCCGCTCCAAGAATGCTGCCCGGGGAAAGGGCCAGTCCAGGTCTAAGCCCTCGCGCTCCCTGTCCCGCTCCCGATCCAAATCCCCCTCCAAATCTCCCTCCCCCGTGAAGTCGGGCAGCAAGTCCCGCTCCCGGTCGAGGGAGCTGGAGCGAGGCAGGTCAGGGTCTCGTTCTCGGTCACGTTCCGCCTCTCCCGCTATGCAGCGCTCGCCTGAGAGGCAGGGCTCCCCCAGACGTGATTCCTCCCCAGCCAGGGGGCGCTCCCGTTCACCCGAACGGTCACCACAGGGCAAGGGCTCGCCGGAACGTCCTGAGTCTCCGGAGGAGGAAGGAGCGTGCCCCAGCTCCCCAACTAACTCAAAATCACCAGGGAAATCTGGTTCAGCTTCACCTGAGAGGAATTCCGAATGCCAGTCGCGATCACCATCTCCGGCCCCTGTGAGCATGGACGCAGAGTGAAGGCGGCAGTGTGCGTTCACAGGCCGTTCCCAAACAGGTGTGTACAAGCACGCTACCACCTGGGTGGCAGAGTCTCAGTGTGGAGATACCGGTGTTGGACTGGGGTAAGCACAGTAAGAAGTCTCTCAACACCAGGTTCAAGTCCAACGGGTTTATTTGGTAGTAAACACCACAAGCTTTCGGAACGCTGTTCCTTCGTCAGGTGAGTGGAGAGTTCTGTTCACAAACGACATATAAACACACACAGTTTACAGAATACTGATTAGAATGCAAGTCTTTACAGCTAATCTGCTATTCAAGTCTTAAAGGTGCAGACAATGTGAATGGAGAGAGTATTAAACACAGGTTAAAGAGATGTGTATTGTCTCCAGACAGTACAGTAAGTGAGATGTTGCAAGTTCAGGTAAGTCACGGGGGTTACAGATAGTGTGACATGAACCCAAGATCCCTGTTGAGACCGTCCTCATGTGTGCGGAACTTGGCTATCAGTCTCTGCTCAGTGATTCTGTGCTGTCGTGTGTCGTGAAGACCGCCTTGGAGAACGATTACCCGAAGATCAGAGGCTGAATGTCCGTGACCACTGAAGTGTTCGCCAACAGGAAGGGAACAGTCTTACCTGGTGATTGTCGAGCGATGTTCATTCATCCGTTGCCGTAGCGTCTGCATGGTCTCCCCAATGTACCATGCCTCAGGACATCCTTTCCTGTAGCGTATCAGGTAGACGATGTTGGCTGAGTTGCAGGAGTATGTACCGTGTAGCTGGTGGATGGTGTTCTTATGTGAGGTGATGGTGTCCAGGTCGATGATCCGACACGTCTTGCAGAGGTTGCTGAGGCAGGGTTGTGTGGTGTTGTGGTCACTGTTCTGCAGGCTGGGTAGTTGGCTGTGAACGGTGATCTGTTTGAGGTTGTGCCGTTGTTCGAAGGCAAGAAGTGGGGGTGTGGGGTTGGCCTTGGCGAGATGTTTGTCTTCATCAATGATATGTTGAAGACTCTGGAGAAGATGTCATAGCTTCTCCCCTCCGGGGAAGTACTGGACGATGAAGGGTACTCTGTCCACCGTGTCCCGTGTTTGTCTTCTGAGGAGGTCGGTGCGGTTTTTCACTGTGGCGCGTTGGAACTGTCGATCGATGAGTCGAGCGCCGTATCCTGCTCTTATGAGGGCATCTTTCAGCGTCTGGAGGAGTCTGTCACGATCCTCCTCATCTGAGCAGATCCTTTAACATGTTTAGGGTGGAAGCTGGAGAAGTGGAGCATTGTGAGATTGTCTGTGGGCTTGCGGTACAGTGAGGTGCTGAGGTGACCGTCCTTGATGGAGATGTGTGTGTCCAAGAATGTAACCGATTCCGGAGAGTAGTCCATGGTGAGTGATGGCGGGATGGAACTTGTTGATACCATCATATAGTTGTTTCAGTGATTGTTCACCATGAGGCCAAAGGAAGAAAATGTCATCGATGTATCTAGTGTATAGCATCGGTTGAAGATTCTGTGCAGTGAAGAAGTCTTGTTTGAACCTGTGCATGAAGATGTTGGCATATTGAGGTGTGAATTTAGTCCCCATGGCTGTTCCGTGTGTCTGGATGAAGAACTGGTTGTTGAAGATGAAGACATTGTGGTCCAGGATGAAGTCGGTGAGTTGTAAAATTGCATCTGGAAACTGGTGAAGGCGGTCTGCACGACACACGACAGCGCAGAGTCGCTGAGCAGAGACTGATAGCCAAGTTCCGCACACATGAGGACGGTCTCAACAGGGATCTTGGGTTCATGTCACACTATCTGTAACCCCCATGACTTGCCTGGGCTTGCAACATCTCACTAACTGTCCTGTCTGGAGACAATACACATCTCTGTAACCTGTGTTTAATACTCTCTCCATTCACATTGTCTGCACCTTTAAGACTTGAATAGCAGATTAGCTGTAAAGACTTGCATTCTAATCAGTATTCTGTAAACTGTGTGTGTTTATATGTCGTTTGTGAACAGAACTCTCCACTCACCTGACGAAGGAACAGCGTTCCGAAAGCTTGTGGTGTTTACTACCAAATAAACCCGTTGGACTTTAACCTGGTGTTGAGAGACTTCTTACTGGCAGAATCTCATCAGAGGCACTCTGTTTACAGGGGGGGGTCTCCGGGAGTGTGTTAATATTTACAGGGGGGGGTCTCCGGGAGTGTGTTAATATTTACGGGGGGGGGGGGGGTCTCCGGGAGTGTGTTAATATTTACAGGGGGGGGTCTCCGGGAGTGTGTTAATATTTACAGGGGGGGGTCTCCGGGAGTGTGTTAATATTTACGGGGGGGGGTCTCCGGGAGTGTGTTAATATTTACGGGGGGGGGGGGGGGGTCTCCGGGAGTGTGTTAATATTTACGGGGGGGGGGTCTCCGGGAGTGTGTTAATATTTACAGGGGGGGGGGTCTCCGGGAGTGTGTTAATATTTACGGGGGGGGGTCTCCGGGAGTGTGTTAATATTTACGGGGGGGGGTCTCCGGGAGTGTGTTAATATTTACAGGGGGGGGGTCTCCGGGAGTGTGTTAATATTTACGGGGGGGGTCTCCGGGACTGTGTTAATATTTACAGGGGGGGGTCTCCAGGAGTGTGTTAATATTTACAGGGGGGGGGGGGTCTCCAGGAGTGTGTTAATGTTTACAGGAGGGTCTGGATGCTGCCTCACCCGGTTGATGTGCCTTTGTGTGTTTTTCAGGGTTCCATGAATGTCGTTGAGGACTCCAGCGGGGGAATTGTTTTAGCGAGCAGGGAGGAGTATCGTTTAAGGATTGGTATAGTCAGGGGTGTAAGGGGCAGAAGTTGTTGAGCGGCTGGCTAATGGCCAAGTGTTTGTTATGCCACCTCCTTCAGTCAGTCTCAGTCTCAATCATTCTGCTTTATCTGTGTTTATATAAAAAAATCTACAAAATACACCACGCGGTCTCACTGAGTTTAACTGTGTCTGGGACCAGGCATCTCTACACCATCCTGTCGGTGAAAGGACTCTGAGACGCAGGACGAGTCCATTCAGCCCCTCTCCTACTTGCTCTCCCACTATGTACAATCACAGAAATTTACCAACCCCCGGTTCACTCCCATACCCATTGTCCTCCATTCCTTCAATCTATCACGAGGAAGCGGGACAGTGGGATTAGTTTGGGATTGATACAGGGCTATGGGGAGAGAGCGGGACAGTGGGATTAGTTTGGGGATTGATACAGGGCTATGGGGAGAGAGCGGGACAGTGGGATTAGTTTGGGGATTGATACAGGGCTATGGGGAGAGAACGGGGCAGTGGGATTAGTTTGGGATTGATACAGGGCTATGGGGAGAGAGCGGGGCAGTGGGATTAGTTTGGGGATTGATACTGGGCTATGGGGAGAGAGCGGGGCAGTGGGATTAGTTTGGGGATTGATACAGGGCTATGGGGAGAGAACTTGGCAGCGGGATTAGTTTGGGGATTGATACAGGGCTATGGGGAGAGAGTGGGGCAGTGGGATTAGTCTGGGATTGATACAGGGCTATGGGGAGAGAGCGGGGGACAGTGGGATTAGTTTGGGGATTGATACAGGGCTATGGGGAGAGAGCGGGGGGCAGTGGGATTAGTCTGGGATTGATACAGGGCTATGGGGAGAGAGCGGGGGACAGTGGGATTAGTTTGGGGATTGATACAGGGCTATGGGGAGAGAGTGGGGCAGTGGGATTAGTTTGGGGATTGATACAGGGCTATGGGGAGAGAGCGGGGGGCAGTGGGATTAGTTTGGGGATTGATACAGGGCTATGGGGAGGGAGTGGGGCAGTGGGATTAGTTTGGGGATTGATACAGGGCTATGGGGAGAGAGCGGGGGGCAGTGGGATTAGTTTGGGGATTGATACAGGGCTATGGGGAGGGAGTGGGGCAGTGGGATTAGTTTGGGATTGATACAGGGCTATGGGGAGAGAGCGGGACAGTGGGATTAGTCTGGGATTGATATGGGGAGAGAGAGGTATTTTGATTCACCAGTGGGACATGGGTGCCATTGGCTGGGCCAGTACTTATTGCCCATCCCTACTTCCCCTTGGGGGGCAGTTGAGAGTGACCCACATTGCTGTGCCTCTGGAGTGACATGTAGGCCAGACCAGGGTAAGGACAGCAGATTTCCTTCCCTAAAGAACATCAGTTAACCAGATGGTTTTTTTCTGACAATTGACAATGGTTTCACGATCGTCAGTAGATTCTTAATTCCAGATATTTTTTATTGAATTTAAATTCCACCAACTGTCATGGTGGATGGGATTCATAAGAACATAACATAAAAAATAGGAGCAGGAGTAGGCGGCCATCTAGCCCTTCGAGCCTGCCCCGCCATTCAATAAGATCATGGCTGATATGTCATGTCTCAGTTCCACATTCCCACCCTCTCCCCATAACCCTTGATCCCCTCGCTTATCAAAAACCTATCTACCCGCGTCTTAAATATATTTAGTGAGGCAGCCTCCACCACTTCAACGGGCAGAGAATTCCAGAGATTCACCACCCTTTGAGTGAAGAAGTTCCTCAACTCTGTTCTAAACCTCCCCCCCTTTATCTTGAGGCTGTGCCCTCTAGTCCTACTGTCCTTTCTGAGCGGGAAGAGCCTCTCCACCTCTATCCTATCCATCCCATTCATCATCTTATACGTCTCAATGAGATCTCCCCTCATTCTTCTAAACTCTAACGAGTACAAGCCTAGTTTATTCAGCCTCTCCTCATAGCTCAACCCACTCAACTCCGGTATCAGCCTAGTAAACCTCCTCTGCACTCCCTCCAAGGCCAAAATATCCTTGCATAAGTGCGGCGACCAAAACTGCACACAGTACTCCAGCTGTGGCCTCACCAATGCCCTATACAGCTGCAGCAAGACCTCCCTACTTTTATATTCAATCCCCCTCGCTATGAAGGCCAGCATCCCATTCGCCTTCCTGACCACCTGCTGCACCTGCAGGCTGGGTTTTTGCGACTCATGCACAAGGACCCCGAGGTCCCTCTGCACCGTCGCCTGCTGCAGTTTTTCGCCCCGTAAGTAATAGTCCTTCCTACCATTCTTCCTACCAAAGTGGACCACCTCGCACTTGCCAACATTAAATTCCATTTGCCATTTCCTGGCCCATTCGCCCAGCCTATCTAGATCCTTCTGCAGACTTTCCACACCCTCCGCGCAATTTGTTGTTCCACCAATCTTGGTGTCATCAGCAAATTTTGACACCCTACACTCGGTTCCCTCCCCCAGATCATCTATATAAATGGTAAATAGCTGAGGCCCCAGCACTGATCCCTGGGGCACTCCACTAGTCACCAACCGCCAATCCGAATAGCACCCATTGACCCCCACTCTCTGCCTCCTATTTGACAACCAATCCTCTATCCACGCTAACACCCTACCCCCAACTCCATGTCCCCTGACCTTCTGCAATAACCTCTTGTGAGGTACCTTGTCAAACGCCTTCTGAAAATCCAGAAAGACCACATCCACTGGCTCTCCTCTATCCACTGCCCTAGACACATCCTCATAGAACTCCAGTAAATTTGTCAGACACGACTTCCCCTTAATGAAACCGTGCTGCGTCTGCTCTATCAAGCAATTCCCCTCAAGATGCCTCGCTATTTCCTCCTTGATGACGGATTCTAACATTTTACCTACAACAGACGTTAAACTAACCGGCCTATAATTCCCTGCCTTTTGCCTGGCACCTTTCTTAAACAACAGCGTAACATTAGCCGTTTTCCTATCTTCCGGCACTTCCCCGGAATCCAGCGACGTCTGGAAAATAACCACCAAGGCATCCACTATCACCTCTGCCATTTCTTTCAGAACCCTCGGATGCATTCCATCCGGTCCTGGGGACTTGTCCACAATCAGTCCCTCCAGTCTGTCGAGCACCGCCTCTCTAGTAACAATAATGTCATTGAGACCCTCCAGTCCCACCACCTTTCCATCTCTAACACCCGGCAAATTATTCACGTCCTCCTCCGTGAAGACAAACAAAAAAGTTATTCAAGACCTCAGCCATTTCCCCATCCCCTACCACTAAGTTCCCCCTCTCATCCTTTAAGGGTCCAACGTTCACCCTAGCCAGCCTCTTTTTATATATTTATAAAAACTCTTGCTATCCTTTTTTATATTAAGCGCTAGCCCAGATTCGAACCCGGGTCCCCAGAACATTAGCTGAGCTTCTGGATTAATAATCTGGCGATAATACCACAAGACCATCACCTCTTCGGGGATTGATGCAGGTACATGGGGAGGGAGTGGGACAGTGGGATTAGTTTGGAGATTGATAGAGGGATATGGAGGGGGGGCAGTGGGATTAGTTTGGGATTGATACAGGGATATGGGGAGAGAGTGGGGCAGTGGGATTAGTTTGAGGATTGATACAGGGCTATGGGGAGAGAGTGGGGCAGAGGGATTAGTTTGGAATTGATACAGGGCTATGGGGAGAGAGCGGGGCAGTGGGATTAGTTTGGAGATTGATACAGGGCTATAGGGAGAGAGCGGGGCAGTGGGATTAGTTTGGGATTGATACAGGGCTATGGGGAGAGAGCGGGGCAGTGGGATTAGTTTGGGATTGATACAGGGCCATGGGGAGAGAGTGGGGGGGGGGCAGTGGGATTAGTTTGGGGATTGATACAGGGCTATGGGGAGAGAGCGGGACAGTGGGATTAGTTTGGGGGTTGATAGAGGGATATGGAGGGGGGGCAGTGGGATTAGTTTGGGATTGATACAGGGATATGGGGAGTGAGCGGGGGGGGGGCAGTGGGATTAGTTTGGAGATTGATAGAGGGATATGGAGGGGGGGCAGTGGGATTAGTCTGGAATTGATACAGGGATATTGTTAGAGGGTGCGGTCCCCTCCAATTTTTAAGCTTGTATTATTCAGCCTTCCTGCTCCCCATGAGGTTCCTGTTTAGCTGTTCCATCCATCCCCTCTGGGTAACTTTCTCCACACCGAGTTGTTTATTTGGGGAGGCAATGGTCTAGTGGTATTATCGCCAGATTATTAATCCAGAAATTCAGCTAATGTTCTGGGGATCCGGGTTCAAATCCCACCACAGCAGCTGGTAGAATTTAAATTCAGTAAAATATATCTGGAATTAAGAATCTACTGGTGACCATGAAACCATCGTCATTGTCAGAAAAACCCATCTGGGTCAGTAATGTCCTTTAGGGAAGGAAATTTGCCATCCTTACTTGGTCTAATCTATATGTGACTCCAGAGCCACAGCCACAGCAATGTGGGTGACTCTCAACTGCCCTTTAAGGGTAACTAGGGATGGGTAATAAATACTGGCCCAGCCAGCGAAGTCCATGTCCCAGGAATGAATAAAAAGCTCAGTTTGTGCGATGATAATTTGTTATTGTGATAATTCCTGATGTAAACAGTCATGCTGTAGTTCCAACCTCCAGCCTGTAGGTTGTGATGTAGAGCCTCATCCTGCTGCCTCCTGGTGGTGAAATCTAGAACAGCGAGGTTGGCATGAACAGAGAAGCTGTCACTATCTGTGGGATGTCACAGCTGGTGTCATCTCCCACAGAAGCCTCCACACTCAAGCCTGATGATGGAGAAATTAGAAGAGAGTGCAGAGGGATAATCTGTCCCGGCTTCTGTCTCTGCACTTCCGGACGGTAGGACCACATCCTTATCAATCCTCAAAGCAGCTTTACGGGAATAGTCAAACACCCTTGAAACAATATAGAGCTGCCTGAGGCATTCTGTGGGATAGAAGGTCATTGATGGAGGGTTAAAGGAGTGTCTTAAAGAAAGAGTTTGAGGTGCGGAGTTTGTGGATGAATTCCAGACCCCCCCCCCCCCCCCCCCGCCCATGCAGCTGAAGGCACGGCCGCCAATGGCGGAGCGATGGGAGTCGGGGGATGCTCGAGGGCCAGAATCTGAGGAACGCAGAAATCTTGGAGGGTTGTAGGATGTTACAGAGATAGGGAAGGAGGGAGCGAGGGAGGGATTTGAACAGGAGGATGAGGATTGTAGGGGCTAGAGGAGGTTACAGGGATAAGGAGGGAGTGAGGGATTTGAACAGGAGGATGAGGATTGTAGGGGCTAGAGGAGGTTACAGAGATAAGGAGGGAGTGAGGGATTTGAACAGGAGGATGAGGATTGTAGGGACTGGAGGATGTTACAGAAATAGGGAGGGATTTTAAGGGGAATTTCAATAGGTGTTAGTGGACCAAGTTTACAGAGTGTAGGATTGGGAATCGAGTGAAATGGAATGGTGGAATCTGGAGGACGAATGGTCTGGTAGGGAATTGAGTGTCTGAGTTGAGGCAGGGTGAAGGTTTGAGTCACTGAGTTGAGGCAGGGTGAAGGTTTGAGTCACTGAGTTGAGGCAGGGTGAGGTTTGAGTCACTGAGTTGAGGCAGGGTGAGGGTTTGAGTCACTGAGTTGAGGCAGGGTGAGGGTTTGAGTCGCTGAGTTGAGGCAGGGTGAGGGTTTGAGTCACTGAGTTGAGGCAGGGTGAGGGTTTGAGTCACTGAGTTGAGACAGGGTGAGGGTTTGAGTCACTGAGTTGAGGCAGGGTGAGGGTTTGAGTCACTGAGTTGAGGCAGGGTGAGGGTTTGAGTCACTGAGTTGAGGCAGGGTGAGGGTTTGAGTCACTGAGTTGAGGCAGGGTGAGGGTTTGAGTCACTGAGTTGAGGCAGGGTGAGGTTTGAGTCACTGAGTTGAGGCAGGGTGAGGGTTTGAGTCACTGAGTTGAGGCAGGGTGCGATCCCAGTGAAGTTCCAGCAATGGGAAGTGGGCTCTCCTCATTCTGGTGTCGCAGTTTCAATGCTGCTTTTGGTCACATTAGCAGCTGAAGGGAGCTCCACATTCTGCTCACCAGAGAGTGAGAGTCCATCTCAACAAACTGACACCCCACACAGTCTGATCACTGTACACCCCCTCGAATAAAACCTCACTCACTCAGCCCTGTGTTATCATGCCACCAGTCTGTCTGGTACAGAGGAAGATGGTTGTGGAGGGTCAGGACATCTCTGCAGGAGTTCCTCAGGGGAATATCCCAGACCCAACCATCTCCAGCTGCTTCATTAATGACCTTCCCTCCGTCACAAGGTCAGAGAGGGGATGTTCGCTGATGATTGCACAATGTTCAGCTCCATTCGCCACTCCTCAGATACTGACAGAGTCCGTGTCCAAACGCAGCGAGACCTGGACAATATCCAGGCTCAGGCTGATAAGTGGCAGTAACGTTCACACCGCACAAATACCAGACAGTGACCATCACCAATAAGAGAGGATTTAACCATCTCCCACTTTGACATTCAATGGTGTAACCATCACTGAATCCCCTGCTATCAACATCCTGGGTGTTACCATTGACCAGAAACTGAAACCCAGCCAGAGAAATACTGTGGCTCCCAGAGCAGGTCAGACGCTGGGAATCCTGCAGAGAGTAACTCACCTCCTGACTCCCCCCAAAGCCTGTCCACATCTACAAGGACACAAGTCAGGAGTGTGATGGAATACTCTCCACTTGCCTGGATGAGTGCAGCTCCCAACAACACTCGAGAAGCTCGACACCATCCAGGACAAAGCAGCCCCCACTCGATCGACACACTAACCCCCACCCTCAACATTCACTCCCTCCACCACCGACACACAGAGGCAGCCGTGTGTACCATCTACAAGATGCACTGCAGCGACTCACCAAGGCTCCTTCAACAGCACCTTCCAAACCCGCCACCTCTACCACCTAGAAGGACAAGGGCAGCAGACACATGGGGAACACCACCACCTGCAAGCTCCCCTTCCGAGCCCCACACACACCATCCTGACTTGGAAATATATCGGCCGTTCCTTCACTGTCGCTGGGTCAAAATCCTGGAACTCCCTCCCTAACAGCACTGTGGGTGTACCTACACCACACGGACTGACTGATGTCCAATAACAATCCTGGAACCCCTTCCCTAACAGCACTGTGGGTGTACCTACACCATACGGGACAGCAGTGGGTTGAAGATGGCGGCTGACCCAGTACCCTCTCGAGGGGTAATTAGGGATGGGTAATAAACTCTGATCTCATTCCTCAACAGAGATTGTTGAAACAGGGTGAACCAATCAGTGATCTGGTTGTGTTGTAATTGGCTGCCCATCGTTACGAGACACCTCCACTTGACTGAGAAAACTGAAGCTGGTGAGGCTGTGGGGAACTTTCTAGAAACACACCGTCAAACAACTATCGTCCATACTCACCTCCCACGTTGGAGATGACTGCAGTGTTCAGAATAAACCTGATCAAAGTCTGAACACACGACTGGGATCGATGAGTCTGAAAGAAGTGCCATGATGTTGGAGATGTGGAGAGGCAATGGAATTGTCTTTGTTCTAAACCTCCCCTCAGCTGGTGAGGGTTTGAGGTGTTCCCTCGGCACACTGACCATGAAGAGAATGTGTCCGGGGAGACAGGGAGCAGACAGATCGAAATGTCTGCAGAGACGCGCTGAGCAGTAGAATGTGATACATCACCAAATTGTTGGAGAGCAGATCGAGGTAAGGAATGAACAATTCATCTGTCCCTCCTCCCAGTAACCCTGCACCTGCTTTCACAAACCCCATCGACTTATTCTGCCTCCTCAGCTGTTTAATTGGTTTTATTTATTCATCACTTTATTTTGTCTTTTATGGCAAAGGGAATATAATTTGAGGATTAGCTGGGACACTGTGAGTGGTGAACTGTGAACGGATGTAGTGTCCGGCACTTCTCTCTCTGTCCCCCACACACAGGAGGATAAAATAAAACACTCTTGGGCAAAGAGGAGGGATTCCCACTCGCTGTGAGAGAGTTTCACCCACACTCCCAAGCAGCACCTTCCGCACCCTAACCACTTGCTGTGTGAGAGAGTTTCACCCACACTCCCAAGCAGCACCTACTGCACCCTAACCACTCGCTGTGTGAGAGTTTCACCCACACTCCCAAGCAGCACCTACTGCACCCTAACCACTCGCTGTGTGAGAGTTTCACCCACACTCCCAAGCAGCACCTACCGCACCCTAACCACTCGCTGTGTGAGAGAGTTTCACCCACACTCCCAAGCAGCACCTACCGCACCCTAACCACTCGCTGTGAGAGAGTTTCACCCACACTCCCAAGCAGCACCTACCGCACCCTAACCACTCGCTGTGTGAGAGAGTTTCACCCACACTCCCAAGCAGCGCCTACCGCACCCTAACCACTCGCTGTGTGAGAGTTTCACCTACACTCCCAAGCAGCACCTACCGCACCCTAACCACTCGCTGTGTGAGAGAGTTTCACCCACACTCCCAAGCAGCACCTACCGCACCCTAACCACTCGCTGTGTGAGAGAGTTTCACCCACACTCCCAAGCAGCACCTACCGCACCCTAACCACTCGCTGTGTGAGAGTTTCACCCACACTCCCAAGCAGCACCTACCGCACCCTAACCACCCGCTGTGTGAGAGTTTCTCCTCATGTCGTCATGGCGTCTTTCACCAATCCCCTCAAATCCATGCTCTCCCTCTGGTTCCCAATTTGTCCACCAGTTAGAACAGTCTCTGCCCCTCCACTCTGTCCCTCATGGTCTTGAACACCTTCCCCCGAATCCTTCTCAATCTTTCCAAGGAAAATCGTACCAACCTCTCCAATCTATCCGGGTCGCTGAGGTCTCTCCTGATTTGACCCATCCTGGTGAATCTTCTCTGCACTCACTCTCTGCAATGCAGAGGGACCTGGGTGTCCTTGTGCACCAGTCACTGAAGGTAAGCGTGCAGGTACAGCAGGCCGTAAAGAAGGCAAATGGTATGTTGGCCTTCATTGCGAGAAGTTTTGAGTACAGGAGCAGGGATGTGTTGTTACAATTATACAGGGCCTGGGTGAGGCCACACCTAGAGTATTGTGTGCAGTTTGGGTCTCCTTTTCTGAGGAAGGATATTCTTGTTCTCGAGGGAGTGCAGTGAAGGTTTACCAGGCTGATTCTGGGGAAGGTGGGGCTGATGTACGAGGAGAGATTGACCTGGTTAGGATTGTTTACTTATAAAATTCTAATAGGACCAGACAGGGTAGATGCAGGGAGGATGTTCCCGATGGTGGGGGGAGTCCAGAACCAGGGGTCACAGTCTGGGGATTCAAGGTAGACCGTTTAGGACGGAGGTGAGGAGACATTTCTTCACCCAGTGAGTCTGTGGAATTCATTCCCACAGGAAGTAGTTGATACCAAAATATTGAATATATTCAAGAGGAGGCTGGATATAGCACTTGGGGTGAATGGGGTGAGAGGTTATGGGGAGAAAGTAGGATTGGGCTGTTGAGTTGGATGATCAGCCATGTTTGTAATGAATGGTGGAGTGAGCTCGAAGGGCCGAATGGCCTCCTGCTGTTCCTATCTTCTATGTTTATTTCCTTCTGAAAATGTGACACTGGAATTGGACACTTGCCCAAGCTGAGAGCAAATGGGTTTTTACACAAACTCTCCATTACCTCTGTTATTCAATAGCGGGGAATCAAGGAGGTGAGTTATTCTCCGGAACATTCCCAGAGGATAAACCTGAACAGTTTTCATTGAATTCTATCATGGGGATGCGGGGCCATCACTGGGAGACGCCAGCATTGTTCTGAGTCTCTCACTCCGCCACTCCAGAGAGGCCGTTAGGACTAAACCACGTGGAACTTAACCCTGAGAAGTGTGAGGTGATGAGGTATTTTGGGAGGGCTAATAAAGTGAGGGACTTCTAACCCAGTGACAGTGAGGGAACGGCCGATATATTTCCAAGTCAGGATGGTGTGTGTGGGGCTCGGAGGGGGAGCTTGCAGGTGGTGGTGTTCCCCATGTGTCTGCTGCCCTTGTCCTTCTAGGTGGTAGAGGTGGCGGGTTTGGAAGGTGCTGTTGAAGGAGCCTTGGTGAGTCGCTGCAGTGCATCTTGTAGATGGTACACACGGCTGCCTCTGTGTGTCGGTGGTGGAGGGAGTGAATGTTGAGGGTGGGGGTTAGTGTGTCGATCGAGTGGGGGCTGCTTTGTCCTGGATGGTGTTGAGCTTCTCGAGTGTTGTTGGGAGCTGCACTCATCCAGGCAAGTGGAGAGTATTCCATCACACTCCTGACTTGTGTCCTTGTAGATGGTGGACAGGCTTTGGGGGGAGTCAGGAGGTGAGTTACTCTCTGCAGGATTCCCAGCGTCTGACCTGCTCTGGGAGCCACAGTATTTCTCTGGCTGGGTTTCAGTTTCTGTTCAATGGTAACACCCAGGATGCCTCTCCTGGTCTCTCTGGCAATGATGGTCTGAACTATGAGGCAATCAGACATTGAAGCAGAAATAAGCCATTCGGCCCATCAAGTCTACCCCACCATTTGATGAGAGTGAGATGTTGTGATGTGACTCCCACTCTCCTCTCTGAGAGAAGAAATTCCTCCCCATCTTTGTCTCCAGTGGGCGATCCTCTTACTCTGAGATTTTGCCATCTGGAGTATTGTGTACAGTTTTACTGCAATTGTACAGGGTGTTGGTGAGACCACACCTGGAGTATTGTGTACAGTTTTGGTCTCCTTATCTGAGGAAGGATGTCCTTGCTATAGAGGGAGCACAGCGAAGGTTTACCAGGCTGATCCCTGGGATGGCAGGTCTGTCATATGAGGAGAGACTGAGTGGGTTAGGATTATATTCACTGGAGTTTAGAGTCAGAGGGGATCTGATAGAAACTTATAAAATTCTAACAGGGTTAGACAGGGTAGATTCAGAAAGAATGTTCCCGATGGTGGGGGGAGTCCAGAACTAGGGGTCAGAGTTTGAGGATAAGGGGTAAACCTTTTAGAACTGAGGTGAGGAGAAATTTCTTCACCCAGAGGGTGGGGAATGTGTGGAATTCACTCCCACAGAAAGTAGTTGAGGCCAAAACATTGTGAGATTCCAGGAAGAAAATAGATTTCACTCTTGGGGCTAAAGGGATCGAGGGATATTGGGGGGGAGGGGGATCAGGATATTGAATTTGATGATCAGCCATGATCAGAATGAATGGGAGAGGTTACAAAGGGCTGAATGGCCTCCTCCTGCTACTAGTTTCTATGTTTCTATTGGAGACACAACTGGAGATGGCCTTTAAAAACATTCCACTGTCAGACCTGATCAAAGACAGAGTTAAAGGACTGAGCCAGGTGAGCTGAAGGACCGAAACTCCAACCAAACAAATAGAGGAATCTGAAGGGCGGAATTTAAATGTTCCACTTTGCAACTACAGACTCCAAGCAGATCTCATTGGCCGCCCATCGAAAGTGCACCATTTTCAGAAACAATTTTGGAGAAACTTTCTTTTCTTTTTGCAGGTTTTGCTTTTTTTACAGCCTGTTCTGCACTGCCACCTGCTGCTGCAGATTGGGAGTGTCAGCATTTTCAAAAAAAGCCTCATTAATAATCTTTCTGGCTGCCTCTCTGCCCTTTCCTGCTTCTACACTGAGTCATTCACTCCATTGCACTCTGATCACTGCTTCAACTGGAGTTTTCTGTAATTCAACACCTTTTTGTTCTGACATTCCTCCACTCTGCTGTTCAAAGCAGCCTTCATTTCTTCATGCTGCTGAAGGGTTATGTAGTACTTTCCTATTTCATCCTGAAGGACAGTCAGCTGTTCCTTCAACCGTTTATTTTCTTATCCAGTTTTTGCCAAATTAACATTGCACTTCAGTGCATTGCTTTGTCACTGCTGTTAGTTCCAATGCAGATTTCTCTGAAGTAGCTTTCAGCATTTTTTTTTTCTATGTTTTTTTGTGGGCCACACATTGAATCTTGCAAGAGTCTTTCAGGCTGGTGACTTCTTCAGATACAAAACCCAAAGTGGCACCATTTTGGGTAAATTCATTATTGAATGAAAAACATTATTGGAAAGTAAATTAAAACTAGCAGATCAATTTAAGATGAGACATGAGACAAACCAGCTGCACAACTGGGGAGCTGGGAAAGAGGAGTTTGAACTTACCAGAATACAACAGGATGAAGTAGCAGAAGTCCTGGGACGTAGGTTTTTTTTATGTTTCCTTTAAGTTTCTGCAAATGAAATAATTGTAAGATTAGTTACAGATTAACCCACAGCCTCAATCTGGTTAAAAAACCTGTGGTAAATATTTCAAACTCCAAGTTGTGGACGGCATGGTCACTGGGGGGAAAAGACATTGCAGTTCATCAAGAAAGAACCGAGAGGTGAGAAACCGCAAAGCAAGGGAGACAAGACTTCAGAAAACTACAAGATGGAGGCACACCATATCAGCATAATGAAGTGAATGACCTGAATGACTCAATGCAGAAGCAGAAAAGGGTGGAGAGGCAGCCAGAAAGATTACAAATAGGGCTGTTTTTGAAAATGCTGACACTCCCAATCTGCAACAGCAGGTGGCAGTGCAGAACAGGCAGGTGGCTGTGAGTGAAGGATAGCTATCTGAGGCAACCTGAAAGAAGCAAAACCTGCAAAAAGAAAAGATTGCTTTTCCACGGCAAAAATGTTTCTTTCAATGCTGAGTCCGACAAACTCAACCTGAAGTGCAGCCAAGAACAACGAACGGCAGAAAATGTACTTGAAGAAGTCACTTCCCTGAAATACTCTTTGAAGAGTCACAAGACCTGTAGAAAAACAGAGTTAAAACAAAAATATGGATAATAACAGAAGAAAAAGCATTGTCAGAACGATCAGCAGTGACAAAGCAATGCACCGAAGTGCAGTGATAAGTGGCAAGAGCTCGACAAGAAAATAAGCAATTGAAGGAACAGCTGATTGTTCTTCAATATCAAATACAAACATAGTAAATAACCCTCAGGAACACAAAGAAATGAAGGCTACCTTGAGCAGCAAGATGGAGGAATGTCAGAAAAAAGTTGAGGAGACTCTGCTGAATTACAAGAAAACTCCAATGGAAGCAATGGAGCTTCAACAAGAAAAAGAAAGCCTGGTGAAAGACATTCACAGGCTACAAGGATCCCTCAGGTCAAAGTATGTTCCTCTGGGATATCATGAAGAGAAAGAAATGGATAACTGAATGTCGCTCTGGACAGAAGAAGCAGTTGGCAGAGGATTCTCACAATGTTTCGTGTTCCAGGGAGAAGCCAAGAGGCACAAGAAAGAAGAATGTGGAAGACTGAAATGCACAGTACGGAAGAGCAAAACAGATTGGCTGCCCAACAAGTGAATTGAACGAGTTTAAGGAATCATCAGTTATGACAAAGTAATGCACTGAAGTACAGCATGCTGGAAAATGTCCAAAATAAAAGAAATGCTTGAAAGAACCATTTATTGTTCCTCAGCATCTAATGCAAATAGAGTATATCATCCTTCAGCAGGGTTACGGAGTAATCAGTGGCCACTGCAGAAAGACTCCAGGTGGAACTGAATGCCTAAGTAAAGCTGCAAAGCTTGTACATGGGTTCCACAGATAACTCTGACGCTGCCCAAAGCAACTGAGAGCACACAGAACACGACTCCTCCAAATGTGACATGGAAGAATCGTTAAACTTCCAAACCATCTATATTTGTAAATGCAGACACTTCAGTGGGGTAGGGGGATGAGTGTGGGGGAGAAGGGGTAGCAAAGAAATAAAGATATGTTTGTTACAGAGTTGGGGAGGAGTGTAGGATAAGGGTGTATAGCATGCCACACGTGTAGAGAGCTATATGAGAGAGGACTGAGTACAGTAATAGTCTGGTTAAAGCTCGTATGATCATAGTACCTGGTCAGGGATGTACCCTGGAGATTTATGGGTCACCAACAAACATGTATGGCACAATTTTCCAAAACTGGAAAAACCCACCCGAGGTCAACGGACTGTTCCATGGTCCACCCCTCGGGGAATCGTAGTGGGTGGAAAGAGAAAATTCTCAATATTCAACCAGAATAATGCCTAAGCTTCCTCTTGAGACACTGAGAAAACCCACACAACATTTCCCTCCAAACCACACCATCCTTCACAGTCACTGGGTCACAAGCCTGGAACTCCCTCCCTAACAGCACTGTAGGTGTACCTACACCACACGGACTGACTGATGTCCAATAACAATCCTGGAACTCCCTAACAGCACTGTGGATGTACCTACACCACACGGGATTGCAGCTGTTTCAAGATGGTGGCTCACTCACCATGTTCCCGAAGTTAGGGATGGGTAACAAATGCTGGGTCTAGCCAGTGGTATTCACTTCCCAAGAAAAAAGATATGAAATATTTGCAGAAGTCCATTCCACACTTTTAGAGTAAGCAAAATACTTTGGATGCTCGAATCCCGTCTGAGATGGATTGGCAGCATAGAGAGAAAATGTTCTGAGTCTGATTGACTCTTCAACAACAATGAAGCAAAGGCAAATGTTCAAATATTAAACTGTAGCTGGGGGAGATTTCAGAGAGATGTGCAACCTTCGGAACAACAGACAGGTGACTTGGTGTGGGAGGAGGAGCGGCGTGGCAGGGAGGGGGAGCAGAGGGGTGGAAAGGGAACATGGTGGATTTTTTTCTATCTCCTTTGTTGCAGTGATTCCCATTCCAAATCTTTGATCAAACACAGAAACTAGAAGCAGGAGGAGGCCATTCGGCCCTTCGACCTCGCTCCTCCATTCATTTTGATCATGGCCCATCATCAATAAATTCAATATCCTGATCCCCCCTCCTTCCATACCCTTTGACTCGAGTCACTCTATGATTTAACCTATGGATTGCCTCTTTGCTGTAACAGGGTTGGAAGCCGCCAGAGGCGCTTTTGGGCGGAGGCGCCACCAAAGGGACCAATGGGGGGTGCGGCTACCCAGACTGCCCCGCGGCCGGGACAGGCCCCTATCGCCGGCAGCGGGCGGGAGCATGCGCGGGGCCTCCCGCCCGAGCAGGGAGATGTGAAGGCGTGCGCAGGCGCAACCCAGAGTGGGCGGGACTCCGCTGGCGCCGCGCGGGGTATTGTGGTGAAGTGGAGGACCGGTCTGTCGGGCTGGCGGTGGAGGGGGCGGGGCTGGCGCTGCGCGGGGGATTGTGGTGAAGCGGAGGACCGGTCGGCCGGGCTGGCGGCGGCTCCAGCGGCGGCGGTTGGCGGCGCGAGAAGGAGGCGGAGGGGGAGGGGAGGGAAACCCCACGGGGGCGACCGAGCCGGAGCAGCAGGGGCGGCCGGCGCGCGCGGGGTCAGCCAGGGGTCAACGGCGACCAGTACAACAACAACACCAACAAGTACAACAACAACCCGCGGGGGCCCCGGGGAGGAGGAGCCCTGACCCCCCCGTCACCCCCGACCCCTGACCCGCTGTACACATGGTGAGTATTATGGGATGGAGCCAGGAAGGGAGGCGTCCGGAACATTCCGGATGGAGGGTCCGGATAATCCAGGATCGAGGGTCCGGGATAAACCGGGATCGAGGGTCCGGGATAAACCGGGATCGAGGGTCCGGGATAAACCGGGAGCGAGGGACGGGATAATCCGGGATCGAGGGTCCGGGATAAACCGGGATCGAGGGTCCGGGATAAACCGGGATCGAGGGTCCGGGATAAACCGGGATCGAGGGTCTGGATAAACCGGGATCGAGGGTCCGGGATAAACCGGGAGCGAGGGACGGGATAATCCGGGATCGAGGGTCCGGGATAAACCGGGATCGAGGGTCCGGGATAAACCGGGATCGAGGGTCCGGGATAAACCGGGATCGAGGGTCCGGATAAACCGGGATCGAGGGTCCGGGATAATCCGGGATCGAGGGTCCGGATAAACCGGGATCGAGGGTCTGGATAAACCGGGATCGAGGGTCCGGGATAATCCGGGATCGAGGGTCCGGGATAATCCGGGATCGAGGGTCCGGATAAACCGGGATCGAGGGTCCGGGATAAACCGGGATCGAGGGTCCGGGATAATCCGGGATCGAGGGTCCGGGATAAACCGGGATCGAGGGTCCGGATAAACCGGGATCGAGGGTCCGGGATAATCCAGGATCGAGGATCCGGATAAACCGGGATCGAGGGTCCGGATAAACCGGGATCGAGGGTCCGGGATAATCCGGGATCGAGGGTCCGGGATAATCCGGGATCGAGGGTCTGGATAAACCGGGATCGAGGGTCCGGGATAATCCGGGATCGAGGGTCTGGATAAACCGGGATCGAGGGTCCGGGATAATCCGGGATCGAGGGTCTGGATAAACCGGGATCGAGGGTCCGGGATAAACCGGGATCGAGGGTCCGGGATAAACCGGGAGCGAGGGACGGGATAATCCGGGATCGAGGGTCTGGATAAACCGGGATCGAGGGTCCGGGATAAACCGGGATCGAGGGTCTGGATAAACCGGGATCGAGGGTCCGGGATAATCCGGGATCGAGGGTCTGGATAAACCGGGATCGAGGGTCCGGGATAAACCGGGAGCGAGGGACGGGATAATCCGGGATCGAGGGTCTGGATAAACCGGGATCGAGGGTCCGGGATCGAGGGTCCGGGATAAACCGGGATCGAGGGTCCGGGATAATCCGGGATCGAGGGCCCGGATAAACCGGGATCGAGGGTCCGGGATAAACCGGGATCGAGGGTCTGGGTAAACCGGGATCGAGGGTCCGGGATAAACCGGGAGCGAGGGACGGGATAATCTGGGATCGAGGGTCCGGATAAACCGGGATCGAGGGTCCGGGATCGAGGGTCTGGGATAAACCGGGATCGAGGGTCCGGGATAATCCGGGACCGAGGGTCCGGATAAACCGGGATCGAGGGTCTGGGATAATCCGGGATCGAGGGTCCGGGATAATCCGGGATCGAGGATCCGGATAAACCGGGATCGAGGGTCCGGGATAAACCGGGAGCGAGGGACGGGATAATCTGGGATCGAGGGTCCGGGATAAACCGGGATCGAGGGTCTGGATAAACCGGGATCGAGGGTCTGGGATAATCCGGGATCGAGGGTCTGGGATAATCCGGGATCGAGGGTCTGGGATAATCCGGGATCGAGGGTCTGGATAAACTGGGATCGAGGGTCCGGGATAAACCGGGATCGAGGGTCTGGATAAACCGGGATCGAGGGTCCGGGATCGAAGGTCCGGGATCAAGGGCCCGGATAAACTGGGATCGGGGGTCCGAATAATCCGGGATCGAGGGTCCGGAACATTCCGGATTGAGGGTCCGGGATAAACTGGGATCCCAGAACATTCCGGATTGAGCGTCCGTGATAAACCGGAATCGAGGGTCTGGGTAAACCGGGATCGAGGGTCCGGGATAAACCGGGAGCGAGGGACGGGATAATCTGGGATCGAGGGTCCGGATAAACCGGGATCGAGGGTCCGGGATCGAGGGTCTGGGATAAACCGGGATCGAGGGTCCGGGATAATCCGGGACCGAGGGTCCGGATAAACCGGGATCGAGGGTCTGGGATAATCCGGGATCGAGGGTCCGGGATAATCCGGGATCGAGGATCCGGATAAACCGGGATCGAGGGTCCGGGATAAACCGGGAGCGAGGGACGGGATAATCTGGGATCGAGGGTCCGGGATAAACCGGGATCGAGGGTCTGGATAAACCGGGATCGAGGGTCTGGGATAATCCGGGATCGAGGGTCTGGGATAATCCGGGATCGAGGGTCTGGGATAATCCGGGATCGAGGGTCTGGATAAACTGGGATCGAGGGTCCGGGATAAACCGGGATCGAGGGTCTGGATAAACCGGGATCGAGGGTCCGGGATCGAAGGTCCGGGATCAAGGGCCCGGATAAACTGGGATCGGGGGTCCGAATAATCCGGGATCGAGGGTCCGGAACATTCCGGATTGAGGGTCCGGGATAAACTGGGATCCCAGAACATTCCGGATTGAGCGTCCGTGATAAACCGGAATCGAGGGACTGGATAAACTGGGATCAGGGGTCCGAATAATCCGGGATCGAGGGTCCGGAACATTCCGGATCGAGGGTCCGGAACATTCCGGATCGAGGGTCCGGAACATTCCGGATCGAGGGTCCGGAACAATCCAGATCGAGGGTCCGGGATAAACCCGGATCAAGGGTCCGGATAAACCGGGATCGAGGGACCGGATAATCCGGGATCGAGGGTCCAGGATAACCCGAGATCGAGGGTCCGGAAGATTTGGGATCGAGGGTCTGGATAAACTGGGATTGAGGGTCCGGGATAAACTGGGATCGAGGGTCCGGCTAAATTGGGATCGAGGGTCTGGATAAACTGGGATCGAGGGTCTGGGGTAAACCGGGATCGAGGGTCCGGATAAGCCTGGATCGAGGGTCCGGGATAATCCGGGATTGAGGGTCTGGATAAACCGGGATTGAGGGTCCGGGATAATCCAGGATTGAGGGTCTGGATAAACCGGGATTGAGAGTCCGGGATAAACTGGAATCGAGAGTCCGCATAACCTGGGGTCGAGGGTCTGGAATATTCGGGATCCAGGGTCCGGATAAACTGCATCAAGGGTCTGGGATAAACTGGGATCGAGGGTCCGGATAATCCAGGATCGAGGATCTGGGATAAACCGGGATCAAGGGTCCGAAACATTCCAGATCGACGAGCTGGATAAACTGGGATCGAGGGTCCAGATAATCTGGGAACGAGGGTTTGGGATAATCCGGGATCGAGGGTCTGGATAATCTGGGTTGAGGGTCCAGGATAAACCGGGATCGAGGGTCCGGATAAACTGGGATTGAGGGTTTGGATAATCAAGGATTGAGGGTCCAGATTATCTGGGTTTGGGGGTCTGGGATAAATTGGGATCGAGGGTTTGGGAAATATAACCGGGGGTGAGTTTAGGGGGGTCTCCGGGAGTGTGTTAATATTTACGGGGGGTGGTCTCCGGGAGTGTGTTAATATTTACGGGGGGGGGTCTCCGGGAGTGTGTTAATATTTACAGGGGGGGGTCTCCGGGAGTGTGTTAATATTTACGGGGGGGTGGTCTCCGGGAGTGTGTTAATATTTACGGGGGGGTGGTCTCCGGGAGTGTGTTAATATTTACAGGGGGGGGTCTCCGGGAGTGTGTTAATATTTACGGGGGGGGGGTCTCCGGGAGTGTGTTAATATTTACAGGGGGGGGGGTCTCCGGGAGTGTGTTAATATTTACGGGGGGGGGGTCTCCGGGAGTGTGTTAATATTTACGGGGGGGGGTCTCCGGGAGTGTGTTAATATTTACAGGGGGGGGGTCTCCGGGAGAGTGTTAATATTTACAGGGGGGGGGTCTCCGGGAGTGTGTTAATATTTACGGGGGGGGGGTCTCCGGGAGTGTGTTAATATTTACAGGGGGGGGTCTCCGGGAGTGTGTTAATATTTACGGGGGGGGGTCTCCGGGAGTGTGTTAATATTTACGGGGGGAGGGGGTCTCCGGGAGTGTGTTAATATTTACAGGGGGGGGGTCTCCGGGAGTGTGTTAATATTTACAGGGGGGGGGTCTCCGGGAGTGTGTTAATATTTACAGGGGGGGGGTCTCCGGGAGTGTGTTAATATTTACGGGGGGGGGTCTCCGGGAGTGTGTTAATATTTACGGGGGGGGGGGTCTCCGGGAGTGTGTTAATATTTACGGGGGGGGGGTCTCCGGGAGTGTGTTAATATTTACGGGGGGGGGGGTCTCCGGGAGTGTGTTAATATTTACGGGGGGGGGGTCTCCGGGAGTGTGTTAATATTTACGGGGGGGGGGTCTCCGGGAGTGTGTTAATATTTACAGGGGGGGGGGTCTCCGGGAGTGTGTTAATATTTACAGGGGGGGTCTCCGGGAGTGTGTTAATATTTACAGCGGGGGGGTCTCCGGGAGTGTGTTAATATTTACAGGGGGGGTCTCCGGGAGTGTGTTAATATTTACGGGGGGGGGTCTCCGAGAGTGTGTTAATATTTACAGGGGGGGGGTCTCCGGGAGTGTGTTAATATTTACAGGGGGGGGTCTCCGGGAGTGTGTTAATATTTACGGGGGGGGGTCTCCGGGAGTGTGTTAATATTTACGGGGGGGGGGGGGTCTCCGGGAGTGTGTTAATATTTACGGGGGGGGGGGGGTCTCCGGGAGTGTGTTAATATTTACAGGGGGGGGGGGTCTCCGGGAGTGTGTTAATATTTACGGGGGGGGGGTCTCCGGGAGTGTGTTAATATTTACGGGGGGGGGGTCTCCGGGAGTGTGTTAATATTTACGGGGGGGGGTCTCCGGGAGCGTGTTAATATTTACAGGGGGGGGTCTCCGGGAGTGTGTTAAATTTACGGGGGGGGGTCTCCGAGAGTGTGTTAATATTTACAGGGGGGGGGGTCTCCGGGAGCGTGTTAATATTTACAGGGGGGGGGGTCTCCGGGAGTGTGTTAATATTTACGGGGGGGGGGTCTCCGGGAGTGTGTTAATATTTACAGGGGGGGGTCTCCGGGAGTGTGTTAATATTTACGGGGGGGGGGTCTCCGGGAGTGTGTTAATATTTACGGGGGGGGGGTCTCCGGGAGTGTGTTAATATTTACGGGGGGGGGGGGGGTCTCCGGGAGTGTGTTAATATTTACGGAGGGGGGGGGGGTCTCCGGGAGTGTGTTAATATTTACAGGGGGGGGTCTCCGGGAGTGTGTTAATATTTACGGGGGGGGGGGTCTCCGGGAGTGTGTTAATATTTACGGGGGGGGGGTCTCCGGGAGTGTGTTAATATTCACAGGGGGGGGGTCTCCGGGAGTGTGTTAATATTTACGGGGGGGGGTCTCCGGGAGTGTGTTAATATTCACAGGGGGGGGGGTCTCCGGGAGTGTGTTAATATTTACAGGGGGGGTCTCCGGGAGTGTGTTAATATTTACGGGGGGGGGTCTCCGGGAGTGTGTTAATATTTACGGGGGGGGGGGGGGGTCTCGAGTGTGTTAATATTTACAGGGGGGGGTCTCCGGGAGTGTGTTAATATTTACAGGGGGGGGTCTCCGGGAGTGTGTTAATATTTACGGGGGGGGGGGGGGGGGGTCTCCGGGAGTGTGTTAATATTTACAGGGGGGGGTCTCCGGGAGTGTGTTAATATTTACGGGGGGGTCTCCGGGAGTGTGTTAATATTTACGGGGGGGGTCTCCGGGAGTGTGTTAATATTTATGGGGGGGGGGGGGTCTCCGGAGTGTGTAATATTTACAGGGGGGGGTCTCCGGGAGTGTGTTAATATTTACGGGGGGGGGGGTCTCCGGGAGTGTGTTAATATTTACAGGGGGGGGGGTCTCCGGGAGTGTGTTAATATTTACAGGGGGGGGGGTCTCCGGGAGTGTGTTAATATTTACGGGGGGGGGTCTCCGGGAGTGTGTTAATATTTACAGGGGGGGGGTCTCCGGGAGTGTGTTAATATTTACGGGGGGGGTCTCCGGGAGTGTGTTAATATTTACGGTGGGGGTCTCCGGGAGTGTGTTAATATTTATTGGGGGGGGGGGGGTCTCCGGGAGTGTGTTAATATTTACGGGGGGGGGGTCTCCGGGAGTGTGTTAATATTTACAAGGGGGGGTCTCCGGAGTGTGTTAATATTTACGGGGGGGGGTCTCCGGGAGTGTGTTAATATTTACAAGGGGGATCTCCGGGAGTGTGTTAATATTTATGGGGGGGGGGGGTCTCCGGGAGCGTGTTAATATTTACGGGGGGGGGGGTCTCCGGGAGTGTGTTAATATTTACGGGGGGGGGGTCTCCGGGAGTGTGTTAATATTTACAAGGGGGGGTCTCCGGGAGTGTGTTAATATTTATGGGGGGGGGGTCTCCGGGAGCGTGTTAATATTTACGGGGGGGGTCTCCGGGAGTGTGTTAATATTTACGGGGGGGGGTCTCCGGAGCGTGTTAATATTTACAGGGGGGGGGTCTCCGGGAGCGTGTTAAAATTTACGGGGGGGGTCTCCGAGAGCGTGTTAATATTTACAGGGGGGGGTCTCCGGGAGTGTGTTAATATTTTACAGGGGGGGGTCTCCGGGGGTGTGTTAATATTTACGGGGGGGGGTCTCCGGGAGTGTGTTAATATTTACGGGGGGGGGTCTCCGGAGTGTGTTAATATTTACGGGGGGGGGGTCTCCGGGAGTGTGTTAATATTTACGGGGGGGGTCTCCGAGAGTGTGTTAATATTTACAGGGGGGGGTCTCCGGGAGTGTGTTAATATTTACAGGGGGGGGTCCTCGGGAGTGTGTTAATATTTACGGGGGGGGTCTCCGGGAGTGTGTTAATATTTACAGGGGTGGGTCTCCGGGAGTGTGTTAATATTTACGGGGGGGGGTCTCCGGGAGTGTGTTAATATTTACAGGGGGGTGTCTCCGGGAGTGTGTTAATATTTATGGGGGGGTCTCCGGGAGTGTGTTAATATTTACGGGGGGGGAGGGGTCTCCGGAGTGTGTTAATATTTACGGGGGGGGGGGTTCCCGGGAGTGTGTTAATATTTACGGGGGGGGGGGTCTCCGGGAGTGTGTTAATATTTACGGGGGGGGGGTCTCCGGGAGTGTGTTAATATTTACAGGGGGGGGGGTCTCCGGGAGTGTGTTAATATTTACCGGGGGGGTCTCCGGGAGTGTGTTAATATTTACGGGGGGGGGGGTCTCCGGGAGTGTGTTAATATTTACAGGGGGGGGTGTCGGGGGGTGGGGGGTGTGGGGGGTGTCTCTGGGGGGGGGGTGTGGGGGGGTGGTGTCGGGGTCAGGGGGGTGGGGGAGATGTGGTGGTGTCTCGGGGTGGGGGTGGGGGAGGTGTGGGGGTTGTGTGGGGGGGGGGTGTCTCGGGGGGGTGTGGGGGGGGTGTGTCTCGGGGGGGAGGTGTGGGGGGGGGTGTCGGGGTCAGGGGGGTGTCGGGGGGGGTGTGGGGGTGTCTCGGGGGGGTGTGGGGGTGGGGGGGGTGTCTCGGGGGGGGTCGGGGGGGGTGTCTCGGGGGGTGTTCACACTGACTCTGGGTGCCGTGTGTTTGATGTGTTTACGGTGTGGGGGAGGTGTGGGGGGTGGTGTCGGGGTGTGGGGGGGTGGGTGGGTGTCTCGGGGGGGTGTGGGGGTGTGGGGGGTGTTCACACTGACTCTGGGTGCCGTGTGTTTGTTGTGTTTTGGTGCAGTTTCCCTCGTGTGTGGTGAACGATGGACCCGGACCCCGCCATGCCTGAAGGACTCCCTCCTGTTGACGAGATGCCCGTCGCCGTGAGTCCCGATGCCCCGACCGCTGTGCCCTCTGACCCATCCCGCCCCCACCGCTGCCACTCCTGCCCCAAGTCTTTCCGCTACCCCTCCCAGCTGGCTCTCCACCAGCGCCGACACCTTCGCCAGAAAGTCTTTGGCTGTCCCGAGTGTTCGGAGTGTTCAGTTCCCGGCTGGAGCTGTCTGGGCACCGCCGCTGGCACGAGGAGCAGGGAGGTCCCTGGTGCTGCCTGGTGTGCGGTAAGGAGTTTGCCAAAGCGCGTTCCCTGTCCGATCACCGGCGGCTGCACACGGCAGAGAGACATTACCGGTGCCAGCTGTGCGGCAAGGCCTTCCTGTACCCGTCTCAGCTGGCCAAACACCGGCACGCACACACTGGCGAGCGCCCCCTGTAAGTGCCCTGTCTGCGGTAAGGGATTCTCTGTCCTCTCGGTGCTGCAGAGACACCAGCTCATCCACACCGGCGAGCGGCCTTACCCCTGCCCCGACTGCGGTAAGGCCTTCAGCCAGTCCTCCCACTTAAAGACCCACCGACGGCTGCACACCGGTGAGCGGCCCTACCCCTGCAGCCTGTGTGGCAAAGCCTTCCGCGCTGCGTCCACCCTCGCCAAACACCTGGTGGCACATTCCCGACCCGGCCCTCACCGCTGCCATTCCTGTGGGAAAGAGTTTGCCCGGTTGGATTCTCTGCGGGCACACGAGCGGGCACACACTGCCCCCGGGCGTCCCCTGCAGTGCCGGCTGTGTGAGCGCAGCTTCCCGTACCCCTCCCTGCTACGCGCCCACGAGCGTTCCCACGGCGGAGGGCAGCCACGCCTGTACCAGTGCAGCTACTGCCCACGGGCCTTCCCTTACCCCTCGCAGCTGGCAATGCACCAGCGCACCCACACTGGCGAGAGGCCTTTTCGCTGCAGCCTGTGTGGTAAAGGTTTCACCGTTCCCTCAAAGCTGCGCTCCCACCAACACGTGCATACCGGCGACAAACCCTTCAAGTGTACGGCCTGCGGCAAAGGCTTCACCCAGTCCTCGGCCCTGCTGCGGCACCAGCACACGCACACCGGCGAGCGCCTGTACCGCTGCGGCGAGTGTGGCCGCTCCTTCAGCCAGTCCTCCCACCTCAAAGCCCACCAGCGGACACACGGGGGCTCCGAGACCCCGGGACGCGCCTCCTCCCTGCCCCCGGCTGAGGGCGGCCCCTTCATCTGCACGGCCTGTGGCCGAGGCTTCAGCCGTTTCCGCTCGGTGGCAGCTCACCGCTGCCGGGAGGGGCCCCAGCCGGCGCTGCACCAATGCAGTTACTGCCCGCGGGCATTCCGTTACCCCTCACAGCTCACACTGCACCAGCGGGTACACACGGGTGAGCGCCCCTTCGCCTGCAGCCTCTGTGTAAGGCCTTTGCCGTGCCCTCCAAACTGCGGGCCCACCAGCTCACCCACACCGGCGAACGCCCTTTCCGCTGTACGGCCTGCGGCAAAGGCTTCACCCAGTCCTCGGCTCTGCTGCGGCACCAGCACACGCACACCGGTGAGGGGCGTGGGCACCGATGCGGGGGCTGCGCTAGGGCCTTCCGCTGGCCCGCCCACCTGCGGGCTCACCAACAGCAGGCGACGGCGGGTTCCCCCTGTGCCCAGGCGCAGGCCCCCGAGGAGAAACCCTGCCAGTGCCCACACTGCCCCAAGCGTTTCCGCTACCCCTCACAGCTGGCCCTCCACCGTGCAGTGCACACGGGCGAGCGACCCTTCCCTGTGGCACCTGCGGCCGCGCCTTTGCCTCCTCCTCCAAGCTGGGGGCACACCAGAGGCTGCGGCATGGAGCTGGCCAGCAGGCCTCAGGCCTGGGGCGGCCCAGGAAGCAGCAGCGGGCGCCGGACGGGAGTCCAGGGGAGGAGCAGGCCCCGGGGGAGGAGGGGGAGGCCTCCGATCAGGCTGAAGCCCCCGTATCCCGCTCCCACCAGTGCCAGTTCTGTCCCAAGGCCTTCCTGTACCCGTCTCGCCTGGCATTGCACCAGCGCATCCACACTGGGGAGAGGCCTTTCCAGTGCGGCCTGTGCCGGAAAGGCTTTGCCGTTTCCTCGGCCTTGCTGCGGCACCGGCTGATCCACGCGGGCGAGCGTCCCTACGAGTGCGGCGAGTGTGGTAAAGCCTTCACCCAGTCCTCCCACCTGAAGACTCACCAACGGCTGCACACGGCACCCCGTCCCCCTCCGCCCTTCCAGTGCAGTCTCTGTGGCCGGGCTTTCCGGGCCCAGAGCGGCCTAGACAAGCACCAGGCCAGCCACCGGCAGGAGGGGGCAGCGGGCCAGGTCAGAGGCCGCCGTCGCAGGCTACAGCCAGGGGAAAAACCCCACCAGTGCCCCGAGTGTCCCCGGGCCTTCCGCTACCCGTCCCAGCTGCGGGCTCACGCCAGAGCCCACGCCGGGGACACCCAGGGCCGCCGGCAGCAGCCTCCCCCACCCCAGCACCAGTGCCCGCTCTGCAACAAGCTCTTCCGCTACCCGTCACAGGCTGCCAAGCACCGCCTGGCCCACACCGGTGAGAGGCCCTGTGTCTGCGGCCTGTGTGGGAAGGCCTTTGCTGTGTCCTCAGCCCTGCGGCGCCACCGGCTCACCCACACCGGTGAGAGGCCGTATCGCTGTGGTGAGTGTGGCAGGGCCTTCACCCAGTCCTCCCACCTCAAGACCCATCGGCAGCGAGTCCACCACCAGCCCCTGGGGCTCAAGGCCAAGAACCAGCTCAAAACCGAGCCCAGGGAGGGAGCCCAAGCCCCTGCAGAGTGCGGGGATCAGATTGAGGCCTGGCTCAGACCCAAGGCCGAGGCCAGGCCTGAGGTACAGCCCAAGCGTGAGCCGGGCCTGCCCCTGACTGCCCTGCTGGGGAGTGAGCAGCCCCTTTCTCTCCCTGCCACCCTCCCCGGGGTGGATCGTCTCTCCCCCTTCCCTGGGCAGGAGCAGAACCTCAGCCTGGCCGAGTTCTTCGACAGACCCCTGTCCACCGCCCCCTCACTCACTGACCTCGCCTGAACGGGGCTTCCTCTGAGCTCATTAACAGGGAGGGGGGATCTCCGTCTCCTGCCTTACCTCCTGGGGATCAGTTCCCCTGAATCTGATCACGGCTGCCCCCCCCCCCCCCCCCCCCTCCCCCTTCCCCTGCCCACCCTCAGGCCCAGCGGGGAGGGGAGGTGAGGAGAGTAGGGTGGATGTGTCCACAATCCTGCTCCCAAGCTCAGGGCTGGGCGGGAGGGACCTGGACCCCAGGCCGGACAGTGGAGGTCCCACAGTGACCTCAGGGCAGCTACCTGTCTGAACTAGGGACCCCAGAGCAGCTCAGTCCCTCCCAAGGAGGTGGAGAATGGAGATTGGTACGGCTCTCTCTGTCTCTGTCTCTGTCTCTGTCCGTACCGGCTCGTGGGGGGGGGTGCGGTGTGGTTAGTGAAACTGATAGCCTGCTCCCCGCCCCTGACCCCCAACCCCTTCCCCAGCTCCCTCTGTCAACAAACTCACAACACTGCAGAAAAAGAGACTGCAGACTAACCAGACAGCAGGGAGCGACTGCGGGGAGACGGTGAGAGCGACTGCGGGGAGACGGCGAGAGCGACTGCGGGGAGACGGCGGGAGCGACTGCGGGGAGACGGCGAGAGCGACTGCGGGGAGACGGCGAGAGCGACTGCGGGGAGACGGCGGGAGCGACTGCGGGGAGACGGCGAGAGCGACTGCGGGGAGACGGCGAGAGCGACTGCGGGGAGATGGAGAGAGCGACTGCGGGGAGACGGCGAGAGCGACTGCGGGGAGACGGCGAGAGCGACCGCGGGGAGACGGCGAGAGCGACCGCGGGAGACGGCGAGAGCGACTGCGGAGAGATGGAGAGAGCGACTGCGGAGAGATGGAGAGAGCGACTGCGGAGAGATGGAGAGAGCGACTGCGGAGAGATGGAGAGAGCGACTGCGGAGAGATGGAGAGAGCGACTGCGGAGAGATGGAGAGAGCGACTGCGGAGAGATGGAGAGAGCGACTGCGGAGAGATGGAGAGAGCGACTGCGGAGAGATGGAGAGAGCGACTGCGGAGAGATGGAGAGAGCGACTGCGGGAGAGATGGAGAGAGCGACTGCGGAGAGATGGAGAGAGCGACTGCGGAGAGATGGAGAGAGCGACTGCAGAGAGATGGAGAGAGCGACTGCGGAGAGATGGAGAGAGCGACTGTGGAGAGATGGAGGATGGAGAGAGAATGACTGCAGACTCAATACACCATAAACTATGTTGAAGATACAGTGTGGAGGGAGAGAGAGCGACTGCGAGAGTCAGAGGGAGAGAGAGACTCGACTCAGTACACCACGGATAACATGGAAGATACAGCGTGGAGAGAGAGGGAGCGACTGCAGGGAGATGGAGACAGACGGGGAGAGAGAGACTGCAGACTCAGTACACCACGGATAATGTTGGGACACTGGAGAGAGAGAGAGAGAGAAAATACAGAGCTCAGTATACGGTGGAGCCTGAGCCCCCCCCAGGGCAGTTCCACCCACTGTGTGGGGTCTTTAGGGTTTGGGGAATCACTTGCTGAAGAAACTTGTATTCTCTCTCTCTCCCTATACATATATAAATATATATATATTAGAATAAAGCTTCCTGCTTTAACCCTGGTGCTTCACAATCAATAAAAGCTGAAGGAACGAGATGGAAACTGTGGCTATGCGGGGTGGGGGGGCGGTGGGAGTTGGTGGGGGGAGTGGGGTGGGGGGGGCGGTGGGAGTTGGTGGGGGGAGTGGGGTGGGGGGGGCGGTGGGAGTTGGTGGGGGGAGTGGGGTGGGGGGGGCGGTGGGAGTTGGTGGGGGGAGTGGGGTGGGGGGGGCGGTGGGAGTTGGTGGGGGGAGTGGGGTGGGGGGGCAGTGTCGGGGGTTTGGGGGGACGGTGGGGGGAGTGGGGTGGGGGGGGCGGTGTCGGGGGTTTGGGGGGACGGTGGGGGGAGTGGGGTGGGGGGGCAGTGTCGGGGGTTTGGGGGGACGGTGGGGGGAGTGGGGCGGGGGGCGGTGTCGGGGGTTTGGGGGGACGGTGGGGGGAGTGGGGCGGGGGGCGGTGTCGGGGGTTTGGGGGGACGGTGGGGCGGGGGGGCGGTGTCGGGGGTTTGGGGGGATGGTGGGGGGAGTGGGGCGGGGGGGCGGTGTTGGGGGTGTGGGGGGACGGTGGGGGGAGTGGGGTGAGGGGGGCGGTGGGAGTTGGTGGGGGGAGTGGGGTGGGGGGGGCGGTGGGAGTTGGTGGGGGGACGGTGGGGCGGGGGGGCGGTGTCGGGGGTTTGGGGGGATGGTGGGGGCGGGGGGGCGGTGTCGGGGGTTTGGGGGGACGGTGGGGGGAGTGGGGTGGGGGGGGCGGTGTCGGGGGTTTGGGGGGATGGTGGGGGGAGTGGGGCGGGGGGGCAGTGTCGGGGGTTTGGGGGGACGGTGGGGGGAGTGGGGTGGGGGGGGCGGTGTCGGGGGTTTGGGGGGACGGTGGGGGGAGTGGGGCGGGGGGGTCGGTGTCGGGGGGTTTGGGGGGACGGTGGGGGGAGTGGGGTGGGGGGCTGGTGTCGGGGGGTTGGTGGGGGGGTGGGGGGGCAGTGTCGTGGGGTTTGGGGGGAGTGGGGTGGGGGGCGGTGTCGGGGGTTTGGGGGGGTTGGTGGGGGGGCAGTGTCGGGGGGTTTGGGGGGACGGTGGAGGGGCGGTGTCGGGGGGGTGGGGGGGGGGTGGAGGGGCGGTGTCGGGGGGGGTGGGGGGTGGATTATCAGACACGATAAATCAGTCAGACGACACAAACAGGCTCCCAGAGTAACCAAAGCTTTATTGGAACACTGAGCTGTATATCACAAAGTGAGAAGTCATGATTTAACTGGACCAAAGTGCTGGCTACACCACAGCTGGAGTTAGTGTGACTGTGTGTACCCCACCCCACCCCAGCCCACCCCAGCAGGGACACACTGCAGAATATACACAGGGTAGATACAGGGATGATACACCTGATGGTGGGGGTGTCCAGAAGCAGGGGTCAGTCTGAAGATTTAGGACAGAGATGAGGAGAAATTGGGTGACACAGTGGGTTAGCGCTGTTGTCTCACAGCGCCAGGGACCCGGGTTCGATTCCCGGGGGCACGGTGACACAGTGGGTTAACACTGCTGTCTCACAGCGCCAGGGACCCGGGTTTGATTCCCGGGGGCACGGTGACACAGTGGGTTAGCACTGCTGTCTCACAGCGCCAGGGACCCGGGTTCGATTCCCGGGGGCACGGTGACACAGTGGGTTAACACTGCTGTCTCACAGCGCCAGGGACCCGGGTTCGATTCCCCGGGGGCACGGTGACACAGTGGGTTAACACTGCTGTCTCACAGCGCCAGGGACCCGGGTTCGATTCCCAGGGGCACGGTGACACAGTGGGTTAACACTGCTGTCTCACAGCGCCAGGGACCCGGGTTCGATTCCCAGGGGCACGGTGACACAGTGGGTTAACACTGCTGTCTCACAGCGCCAGGGACCCGGGTTCGATTCCCAGGGGCACGGTGACACAGTGGGTTAACGCTGCTGTCTCACAGCGCCAGGGACCCGGGTTCGATTCCCAGGGGCACGGTGACACAGTGGGTTAACGCTGCTGTCTCACAGCGCCAGGGACCCGGGTTCGATTCCCCGGGGGCACGGTGACACAGTGGGTTAGCGCTGCTGTCTCACAGCGCCAGGGACCCGGGTTCGATTCCCGGGGGCACGGTGACACAGTGGGTTAGCGCTGCTGTCTCACAGCGCCAGGGACCCGGGTTCGATTCCCGGGGGCACGGTGACACAGTGGGTTAGCGCTGCTGTCTCACAGCGCCAGGGACCCGGGTTCGATTCCCGGGGGCACGGTGACACAGTGGGTTAGCGCTGCTGTCTCACAGCGCCAGGGACCCGGGTTCGATTCCCAGGGACACGGTGACACAGTGGGTTAACACTGCTGTCTCACAGCGCCAGGGACCCGGGTTCGATTCCCGGGGGCACGGTGACACAGTGGGTTAACACTGCTGTCTCACAGCGCCAGGGACCCGGGTTCGATTCCCAGGGACACGGTGACACAGTGGGTTAACACTGCTGTCTCACAGCGCCAGGGACCCGGGTTCGATTCCCGGGGGCACGGTGACACAGTGGGTTAACACTGCTGTCTCACAGCGCCAGGGACCCGGGTTCGATTCCCAGCAGCACGGTGACACAGTGGGTTAGCGCTGCTGTCTCACAGCGCCAGGGACCCGGGTTCGATTCCCGGGGGGGGGCACGGTGACACAGTGGGTTAACACTGCTGTCTCACAGTGCCAGGGACCCGGGTTCGATTCCCGGGGGGGGGCACGGTGACACAGTGGGTTGGCTCTGCTGTCTCACAGCGCCAGGGACCCGGGTTCGATTCCCGGGGGCACGGTGACACAGTGGGTTAACACTGCTGTCTCACAGCGCCAGGGACCCGGGTTCAATTCCCCGGGGACACGGTGACACAGTGGGTTAGCACTGCTGTCTCACAGCGCCAGGGACCCGGGTTCGATTCCCCGGGGACACGGTGACACAGTGGGTTAGCACTGCTGTCTCACAGCGCCAGGGACCCGGGTTCGATTCCCCGGGGGCACGGTGACACAGTGGGTTAGCGCTGCTGTCTCACAGCGCCAGGGACCCGGGTTCGATTCCCGGGGACACGGTGACACAGTGGGTTAGCACTGCTGTCTCACAGCGCCAGGGACCCGGGTTCGATTCCCCGGGGGCACGGTGACACAGTGGGTTAGCGCTGCTGTCTCACAGCGTCAGGGACCCGGGTTCGATTCCCGGGGGCACGGTGACACAGTGGGTTAACACTGCTGTCTCACAGCGCCAGGGACCCGGGTTCGATTCCCAGCAGCACGGTGACACAGTGGGTTAACACTGCTGCCTCACAGCGTCAGGGACCCGGGTTCGATTCCCCGGGGGCGCGGTGACACAGTGGGTTAGCACTGCTGCCTCACAGCGCCAGGGACCCGGGTTCGATTCCCAGCTCAGGTCACTGTCTGTGCGGAGTCTGCATGTTCTCCCCGTGTCTGCGTGGGTTTCCTTCAGGTGCTCCGGTTTCCGCCCACAGATGTGTAGGTTAGGTTGATTGGCCGTGATAAATTGTCCCTTAGTGTCAGGGGAATTAGCAGGGTAAATACCTGGGTTATGGGCATGAGTGGGATTGTATTCAGTGCAGACTGGGTGGGCTGAATGGCTTCCTGCAGTGTCGGGATTGAATGAGTCTTGATTTAAAAAATACATTTCTTCACCCAGGGAGTGGTGAGCCTGTGGAATTCACTAACACGGGGAGCAGCTGAAGCTAAAACAGTGAATATTTTGAAGAGGTGGGTAGGTAAAGCACTCGAGGCAAAGGGGATGAAAGGATGTGGGGGAGAAGGTGAGATCAGGATCGTGAGTTTGATGATCAAATTGACCAAGGCAAATACAGCCTTCATCAGAGGGGGGGGCACTGAGTACAAGAGTTGGGAATCACATTGCAGCTCTATAAAACCTTGGTTAGGCTGTATTTGGAGCATTGCGTGCAGTTCTGGTCACCCACACTGCCAGAAGGATGCAGAAGCTTTGGAGAGAGGGCAGAGAAGGTTCACCAGGGTGCTGCGGGTCTCGAGGGTGTTGGTTATGAGGAGAGGTTAAATAAACTAGGATTGATTTCACTGGAAGGATGGAAGCTGAGGGGAGACCTGGTTTACAATATGATGAGAGGCACAGACAGGGTGGATAGTCAGAGGCTTTTCCCCAGGGTGGGAATGTCAATTACACGGGGTGGGGGGGGGTGGTGTGGCAGGGGAGGCGGGGGCACAGGTTCATGGTGAGAGGGAAAGTTTAAGGGGGATGTGCGGGGGAAGTATTTCACACAGAGAGTGGTGGGTGCCTGGAACGCGCTGCCAGAGGAGGCGGTGGAAGCAGGAACATCAGCAACATACAAGGTGCAGCTTGATATGTGGACGGGCTGGGGGTGAACAGAGAGGGATGGAAACCGCGTAACAGCACAGGATTAATGGGCCGAAGGGCCAGTTCCCATCCTGTATTTTTTGTTCTTTGAAAGGCAGAGCAGGCTCGAGGGGCCGAAGGGCCTCCTCCTGTCCCTGTGTAACAGGCTCGAGGGGCTGAATGGCCTCCTCCTGTTCCTGTGTAACAGGCTCGAGGGGCCGAAGGGCCTCCTCCTGTTCCTGTGTAACAGGCTCGAGGGGCTGAATGGCCTCCTCCTGTTCCTGTGTAACAGGCTCGAGGGGCTGAATGGCCTCCTTCTGTTCCTGTGTAACAGGCTCGAGGTGCTGAATGGCCTCCTCCTGTTCCTGTGTAACAGGCTCGAGGGGCTGAATGGCCTCCTCCTGTTCCTGTGTAACAGGCTTGAGGGGCTGAATGGCCTCCTGCTCCTATTTTTGACCCTCCAACTCTCTCCCTATCAGTGGAGCTGCCGGTTCCTGTGTACAATCCGGTGAACCGGCTCCAGACGGTGCTGAAGGTGAGGGTACACTGAGTCCCGTAGTGTCAGCTTCAACATTTAACCAGGATGGTACCCACTGCAGCCGGGAGACTGGGACCCCATCACAGCTCTCACAATGTACCGGGGGGGGAATCCTTCAGCTGGTCCTGCAGTGGGAGGGAGGGGGCAGCAGAACCTCCAAATCATGAGAAACAATAAAAATATTACCACACTCAAAGGGTTGGGGGGGTGGGAGGAGGGGGGGTCATTGCGGCATCAGTTAATTTTAAACCCAAGTTTGATAGACTTCAGTTAACCAAAGGATGCGTGGGCCCTTTAACAGGCTCAAGGGGCTGAATGGCCTCCTCCAGTTCCTGTGTAACAGGCTCAAGGGGCTGAATGGCCTCCTCCAGTTCCTGTGTAACAGGCTCAAGGGGCTGAATGGCCTCCTCCAGTTCCTGTGTAACAGGCTCAAGGGGCTGAATGGCCTCCTCCAGTTCCTGTGTAACAGGTTCGAGGGGCTGAATGGCCTCCTCCAGTTCCTGTGTAACAGGCTCAAGGGGCTGAATGGCCTCCTCCAGTTCCTGTGTAACAGGCTCGAGGGGCTGAATGGCCTCCTCCAGTTCATAAGAACATAAGAAATAGGAGCAGGAGTAGGCCATCTAGCCCTTCGAGCCTGCCCCGCCATTCAATAAGATCATGGCTGATCTGTCGTGGCTCAGTTCCACTTTCCCGCCCTCTCCCCATAACCCTTAATCCCCTCTCTTATCAAAAACCCATCAACCCGCTTCTTAAAAATATTTAGCGAGGCAGCCTCCACCACTTCAACGGGCAGAGAATTCCAGAGATTCACCACCCTTTGAGTGAAGAAGTTCCTCCTCAACTCCGTTCTGAACCGCCCCCCCTTTATCTTGAGGCTGTGCCCCCTAGTCCTACTGTCTTTTTTGAGCGGGAAGAGTCTTTCCACCTCTATCCTATCCATCCCATTCATCATCTTATACGTCTCAATGAGATCTCCCCTCATTCTTCTAAACTCTAACGAGTACAAGCCTAGTTTATTCAGCCTCTCCTCATAGCTCAACCCCCTCAACTCCGGTATCAGCCTAGTAAACCTCCTCTGCACTCCCTCCAGGGCCAAAATATCCTTGCGCAGGTGCGGCGCCCAAAACTGCACACAGTACTCCAGCTGCGGCCTCACCAATGCCCTATACAGCTGCAGCAAGACCTCCCTACTTTTATATTCAATCCCCCTCGCTATGAAGGCCAGCATCCCATTCGCCTTCCTGACCACCTGCTGCACTTGCAGGCTGGGTTTTTGCGACTCATGCACAAGGACCCCGAGGTCCCTCTGCACCGTCGCCTGCTGCAGTTTTTCGCCACGTAAGTAATAGTCCTTCCTACCATTCTTCCTACCAAAGTGGACCACCTCACACTTGCCAACATTAAATTCCATTTGCCATTTCCTGGCCCATTCGCCCAGCCTATCTAGATCCTTCTGCAGACTCTCCACACCCTCCGCACAATTTGCCTTTCCCCCAATCTTAGTGTCATCAGCAAATTTCGACACCATACACTCGATTCCCTCCTCCAGATCATCTATATAAATGGTAAATAGCTGAGGCCCCAGCACCGACCCCTGGGGCACCCCACTAGTCACCATCCGCCAATCCGAATAGCACCCATTGACCCCCACTCTCTGCCTCCTATTTGACAACCAATCCTCTATCCACGCTAACACCCTACCCCCAACTCCATGTCCTCTGACCTTCTGCAATAACCTCTTGTGAGGTACCTTATCAAACGCCTTCTGAAAATCCAGAAAGACCACATCCACCGGCTCTCCTCTATCCACCGCCCTAGACACATCCTCATAGAACTCCAGTAAATTTGTCAGACACGACTTCCCTTTAATGAAACCGTGTTGCGTCTGCTCTATCAAGCACCTGTGTAACAGGCTCGAGGGGCTGAATGGCCTCCTCCTGTTCCTGTGTAACAGGCTCGAGGGGCTGAATGGCCTCCTCCTGTTCCTGTGTAACAGGCTCGAGGGGCTGAATGGCCTCCTCCTGTTCCTGTGTAACAGGCTCGAGGGGCTGAATGGCCTCCTGCTCCTATTTTTGACCCTCCAACTCTCTCCCTATCAGTGGAGCTGCCGGTTCCTGTGTACAATCCGGTGAACCGGATCCAGACGGTGCTGAAGGTGAGGGTACACTGAGTCCCGTAGTGTCAGCTTCAATATTTAACCAGGATGGTACCCACTGCAGCCGGGAGACTGGGACCCCATCACAGCTCTCACAATGTACCGGGGGGGGAATCCTTCAGCTGGTCCTGCAGTGGGAGGGAGGGGGCAGCAGAACCTCCAAATCATGAGAAACAATAAAAATATTACCACACTCAAAGGGTTGGGGGGGTGGGAGGAGGGGGGGTCATTGCGGCATCAGTTAATTTTAAACCCAAGTTTGATAGACTTCAGTTAACCAAAGGATGCGTGGGCCCTTTAACAGGCTCAAGGGGCTGAATGGCCTCCTCCAGTTCCTGTGTAACAGGCTCAAGGGGCTGAATGGCCTCCTCCAGTTCCTGTGTAACAGGCTCAAGGGGCTGAATGGCCTCCTCCAGTTCCTGTGTAACAGGTTCGAGGGGCTGAATGGCCTCCTCCAGTTCCTGTGTAACAGGCTCAAGGGGCTGAATGGCCTCCTCCAGTTCCTGTGTAACAGGCTCAAGGGGCTGAATGGCCTCCTCCAGTTCCTGTGTAACAGGCTCGAGGGGCTGAATGGCCTCCTCCTGTTCCTGTGTAACAGGCTCGAGGGGCTGAATGGCCTCCTCCTGTTCCTGTGTAACAGGCTCGAGGGGCTGAATGGCCTCCTGTTCCTGTGTGACAGGCTGCAGGAGGTTGGGGCTGGTGGGGTTTGAAGACAGTACCAGCAACATCTCGCCGTTCCGATACAGGTAGAACCTCCGACCGCTCTCCTGAGGTGGGGCCTCGCAGGTAACTCTAACCGAACCCTTCAGTCCAAACACATTACCATCCATTTCCAGGGCAATTGATGGTCTCTGCCAGGAGGGACAGGGAGGTACAGAGAAAGACAAGGTGGGAATAACGTAGCTTTACAACGGGATAAAATTCTTAAAAGCGGTGCAGGAGCAGAGGTGGTAGGTATAGAAGTGGATTGATCACCAAGGGTGGCTGGACAGCTGGAGGGAGCAGTTAATAAAGCAGAGAGTATTCTGGACTGTATTAATAGGGGCACAGAGCACAAGAGCAAGAAGGTTATGCTGAACTTGTACAATACACTGGTTAGACCACAGCTGGAATATTGTGCACAGTTCTGGGTGCCACATGATAGGAAGGATATGAATGTATTGGAGAGAGTGAAGAAGAGGCTTACAAGAATGGTTCCAGGGATGAGAAACTTCAGTGATGAGGACAGATTGGAGGGATTGGGACTGTTCTTGAAGAGGAGAAGGCTAAGAGGAGATTTGATTGAGATTCCACTGGACAGAGAAGAGAGGCAGAAATTGTCCCTGCTTGTAAAAGGTTCGAGAATAGGAGGGCACAGATTTAAAATGATTTGCAAAAGAAACAAATGTGATGTGAAAATTTTTTTTCCACACAGTGAGTGGTTAGGGTTCTATGTTCCATGTTCAAAGCATTCAAAAGGGCATTAGACGATTATTTGGATTGAAACGATGTGTAGGGGTACGGGGAAAAAGCAACAGAATGGCTCCAAGTCATAATACTCATTTGGAGAGCCAATGCAGACAAGATGGGCTGAATGGCCACCTTCTGGCACCATAACAATTCTGTGAAGTTGAAGTTTTGGTAGACAGTCTAACGCACAGTAAGGTGGGAAGGTAATGCCAGTGGGCAAAGCTCTGGCAAATGGAGCAGAATGTGAGAAAATGACCTTTTTGGGCAGGAAGAATAAAAAATATGCTTATTTAAATGGTGAAAGATTGCAGACTCTGAGGTGCAGAGGGATCTGGGTGTCCTACTGCATGAATTACAAAAGTATAGTCTACAGCTACAGCAAGTAATTTAGAAAACTTATAGAACATTATTGGCTATCGTGAGGGGATTTGATTACAAAGCTAGGGTGGTTATGCTTCAGTTGTACAGGGCATTGGTGAGGCTACATCTGGAGTTTTGTGGACGGTATCAATCTCCTTGCTTAAGGAAAAATGTAAATGCATGGAAGCCATTTAAAGAAAGTTTATTAGACTGATACCAGCAAAGGGTGGGTTGTCTAATGAGGGAAGGTGGGACAGGTTAGTTTTGAATCCACTGGAGTTTGGTAAGAGGTGATTTGATTAAAAGCTTCCAGATGCTGAGGGATATTGACAGGGTAGGTATGGAGAAGATGTTTCCTCTTCTGAGAGAGTCTAGAACTGTGGGTCACTGATAATTTTTTTTAAAGAGTTTGTGATTTTTGCAATGAGAACGAGCGCTCGCCTATCCCCGTCACTCTCACACCATCACTCAGGGGAGATTCAAACCATTTTTCAGGGGTGTCCATCCTGTACTTGCACTGGTAAATCCCTGCACATCTCCCGGACAAGTCACCCTGATAGTCTGGACAAGTCACCCTGATAGTCTGGACAAGTCACCCTGATAGTCTGGCCTCTCCAATAACTACCCGACCTGCTGTACAGAACTAGCTCCGGTTTGGAGAGGGGATCTGATGTGAAAGAAGTGAATGGGAATTAGTTCCTCAGGAGCAGGAATCATCTTCAAAACTGCCTAGGCTCTTTCAAAGCCTTTATCAATCGGTACAAAAAGCCTCCACATTCACGCTACACAAGTACCAGGAAATGGCCATCTCTGATATCCTCCTTTCAATGGCATCATCATCACTGACCTCCCCCCACCCCCCACCCCACACACCCCACACACCCCACCCCTCCCCCCACCCCCCACCCCACACACCCCACCCCACACACCCCACCCCACACACCCCACACCCCCCCACCCCACCCCACACACCCCCACCCCACACCCCACACCCCACACCCCCCACCCCACACACCCCACCCCCCACCCCACACACCCCACCCCCCACCCCACACACCCCACCCCCCACCCCACACCCCCCCACCCCACACCCCCCACCCCACACACCCCCACCCCCCACCCCACACACCCCACCCCTCCCCCACCCCCCACCCCACACACCCCACCCCCCACCCCACACCCCACACGCCCCCACCCCACATCCCCCCACCCCCCACCCCACACCCCCCACATCCCCACCCCCCCCACCCCACCCCCCACCCCACACCCCACACACCCCACCCCTCCCCCCACCCCCCACCCCACACACCCCACCCCACACACCCCACCCCCCACCCCACACACCCCACCCCTCCCCCCACCCCCCACCCCACACACCCCACCCCACATCCCCCCACCCCCCACATCCCACCCCCCACACCCCACCCCCCACACCCCCCACCCCACACCCCCCCACCCCACACCCCCCACACCCCCACCCCACATCCCCCCACCCCCCGCACCCCACCCCACACCCCCCCCACCCTACACCCCCCCACCCCACACACCCCACCCCACACCCCCCACCCCACATCCCCCCACCCCCCCACCCCACACACCCCCCACCCCACACCCCCCACCCCCCCACCCCACACCCCCACCCCACATCCCCCCACCCCCCCCACCCCACACCCCCCCCACACCCCCCCACCCCACACCCCGCCCCACCCCACACCCCCCCACCCCACACCCCCCCCACCCCACACGCCCCACCCCACACACCCCCCCACCCCACACGCCCCCACCCCACACACCCCCCCCCCCCCCACCCCCCACTATCAATACAAGAACCATTGTAAGAAATCTCACACCACTTCACTCACCTTGGAAAGTTACCTAATAACCCTGTTGGACTTTAACCTGGTGTTGTGAGTCTTACTGTGTTTACCCCAGTCCAACACCGGCATCTCCACATCACGAGAACCATCAGGAATAGGAACAGGAGGCCATTCGGCCCCTCCAGCCTGTTCTGCCATTTAATAAGATCTTGGCTGGTCCGGAATCCACTTTCTTGTCCTTTCCCCGTAACCCTTGATTCCCTCACAGATCAGAAATCTATCTCAGCTGTAAACATACACACGGACTCTGCCCCACATCTCTCTGTGACACAGTTTCAAAGATTCAGAGAGAAGAAATTCCTCCTCATCCCCTCATTATTCGGAGACTGTCCCCTCTGGTCCTGGACTCTCCCATGAGGGGACACCTCCTCTCAGCATTGACCCAGTCAAACCCCTCGACAATCTTATGTTTCAGTGAGATCACCTCTCGTTCTTCCTGTTTATTCTTTGCCTCTCAATCCCTCCAAACGGGGGATCATCTGAGTGAACCTTCTCTTAACTGCCTCCAATGAATGAATATCTTTCCTTCAGTAAGGGGAACAGAAACTGCTGGCAGCGCTCCAGATGTGACCTCACCGATACCTTGTACACCAGCAGCAAGACTCCCCAATCCTTATACTCCGACCCCCTTGAAATAAGGATCCACATTGCGTTACCCTCCCTGATTATCTGCTGTGTGTGAGCTTTCTGTGCACAAGTTCCCCCGAACCCCTTTGTGCTACAGATTTCTGCAGTTTTTCTCTATAAATAACACTCTGTTCTTCTGTTCCCCTTTTCAAAATGAACAATGTACATTTTCCCACATTATTCTCCAATGGGAAACTTTTCCTTCACTGTCACTGGGTCAAAATCCTGGAACCCCTCCCTAACAGCACTGTGGGTGTACCTACACCACACGGGACTGACTGGTGTCCAATAACAATCCTGGAACTCCCTCCCTAACAGCACTGTGGGTGTACCTACACCACACGGACAGACTGATGTCCAATAACAATCCTGGAACTCCCTCCCTAACAGCACGGTGGGTGTACCTACACCACACGGGACTGCAGTGGGTTGATGATGGCGACTCACCCATAAGAAGTAGGAGCAGGAGTGGGGATCTGGCCCCTCGAGCCTGCTCCCCCATTCAATAAGATCATGTCTGATCTTTTTGTGGACTCAGCCCCACTTACCCACCCGCTCCCCGTAACCCTTAATTCCCACCGTGTTCTGAAGGGCAGTTTGGATTGGGTAATGAATGCTGGTCTAGCCAGTAACACTCACTCACTGTGAAGGACTAATAAAAAATAGCCTTCTGTGAAACATCATGAATTTATATGTCAGCTATGACTCTCACCAACTTTTACCGATGCCCCATAGAGAGCATTCTCTCTGGTTGTATCACAGCTTGGTCTGGGCTCCTGCTCTGACCAAGACCACAAGGAGCTACAAAGGGTGGTGAATGTAGCCCAATCCATCACACAAACCAGCCTCCCATCCACTGACTCTGTCTACACTTCCCGCTGCCTCGGGGAAAAGCAGCCGGTATAATTAAGGATCCCACACCCCCACACACCCCAGACATTCTCTCTTCCACCTTCTTCTGTCAGGAAAAAGGTACAAAAGTCTGAGGTCCCGTACCGACCGACTCAAGAACAGCTTCTTCCCTCTGCCTTGAATGGACCTACTTTGCATTTAGTTGATCTTTCTCTACACCCTCGCTGTGACTGTAACACTACATTCTGCACTCTCTCCTTTCCTTCTCTATGAACTGTATGCTTTGTATAGAGCGCAAGAAACAATACTTTTCACAGTGCACTAATACATGTGACAATAATAAATCAAATCAAAATTTTCCAGATTAAACACCCTGCCTAGTTCTGGGCACCACATTTCAGGAGCGGGTGCAGAGGAGACTCCCCAGAGCATTCCTCTGGGGAATGAAAATCTTCAGTTCACGCGGAGAGACACTGGGAGAAGCTGGCGGGGGAGGTGAGGAGGGAGGGAGTCATTCTCCTGAGAGCATAGAACATTACAACTGTAATTACATTGCAACTGTACAAAACTCTGGTGCGGCCGCACTTGGAGTATTGCGTACAGTTCTGGTCGCCGCATTATAAGAAAGATGTGGAGGCATTGGAAAGGGTGCAGAGGAGGTTTACCAGGATGGTGCCTGGTATGGTGGGAAGGTCCTATGAGGAAAGGCTGAGGGACTTGAGGTTATTTTCATTGGAGAGAAGAAGGTTACGAGGTGACCTAATTGAGGCATACAAGATGATCAAAGGATTGGATAGGGTGGACAGTGAGAGCCTTTTACCTCGGATGGTGATGGCTAACACGAGGGGACATAGCTTTAAATTAAGGGGTGGTAATTATAGGACGGATGTCAGAGGTAGGTTCTTTACTCAGAGGGTAGTAAGGGCGTGGAATGCCCTGCCTGCAGCAGTTGTGGACTCGCCAACTTTAAGGGTGATCAAATGGTCAGTGGATAGGCATATGGATAACATTGGAATAGTTTAGGTTAGAGGGTCATTAGATTGGTTCCACTGGTCGGCACAACATCGAGGGCCGAAGGGTCTGTACTGTGCTGGAATAGAATATAGACCATAGAACATTCCTGGTATGGAGGGGAGATCCTATGAGGAGAGACTGAGAGATTTGGGGTTGTTTTCGCTGGAAAGAAGGCGGCTAAGAGGGGATCTTATTGAAACATATAAGATGATTAGAGGTTTAGACAGGGTGGACAGTGATAGCCTTTTTCCTCGGATGGAGAAAGCTAGCACGAGGGGGCACGACTTTAAATTAAGGGGGGGTAGTTATAGGACTGATGTCAGGGGTAGGTTCTTTACCCAGAGGGTGGTGAGGGACTGGAATGCCCTGCCAGCTGCAGTTGTAAATGCGCCTAGTTTGGGGGCGTTTAAGAGATCTGTGGATAGGTTTACGGACGAAATGGGATTGGTTTAGATTAGTGGGTTAGTGTTGTTTTTTTTTTAAAAGCTGGTCGGCGCAACATCGTGGGCCAAAGGGCCTGTTCTGCGCTGTAATGTTCTATGTTCTATATGCCTATCCACTGACCATTTGAACACCCTTAAAGTTGGCGAGTCCACAACTGCTGCAGGCAGGGCATTCCACACCCTTACTACCCTCTGAGTAAAGAACCTACCTCTGACATCCGTCCTATAATTACCACCCCTTAATTTAAAGCTATGTCCCCTCGTGTTAGCCATCACCATCCGAGGTAAAAGGCTCCCACTGTCCACCCTATCCAATCCTTTGATCATCTTGTATGCCTCAATTAGGTCACCTCGTAACCTTCTTCTCTCCAATGAAAACAACCTCAAGTCCCTCAGCCTTTCCTCATAAGACCTTCCCACCATACCAGGCAACATCCTGGTAAACCTCCTCTGCACCCTTTCCAATGCCTCCACATCTTTCTTATAATGCGGCGACCAGAACTGTACGCAATACTCCAAGTGTGGCCGCACCAGAGTTTTGTACAGTTGTAACATGACCTCACGGCTCCGAAATTCAATCCCTCTACCAATAAAAGCTAACACACCGTACACCTTCCTAACAACCTTAACAACCTGGGTGCCAACTTTCAGGGAGCTATGCACATGTACCCCGAGATCTCTCTGCTTGTCAACACTACCAAGAGTCCTTCCATTAGCCCTATATTCTGTACTCCTGTTACTCTTACCAAAGTGAATCACCTCACACTTTTCCGCATTAAACTCCATCTGCCACCTCTCGGCCCAGCTCTGCAGCTTATCTATGTCCCTCTGCAAACTGTAACATCCATCCTCACTGTCTACAAACTCCTCCAAATTTGGTGTTGTCAGCAAATTTACTAACCCATCCTTCTACGCCGTCATCCAGGTCATTTATAAAAATGACAAACAGCAGTGGTCCCAAAACAGATCCCTGAGGTACACCACTTGTAACTGAACTCCAGGTTGAATATTTCCCATCAACCACCACCCTCTGTCTTCTATCAGCTAGCCAATTCCTGATCCAAACTGCTAACTCACCCTCAATCCCATGCATCTGCATTTTCTGCAATAGCCTACCATGGGGAACCTTATCAAACACTTTACTAAAATCCATATACACCACGTCAACTGCCTTACCCTTATCCACCTCTTTGGTCATCTTTTCAAAAACTGAATAAGGTTTGTGTGGCACAACCTACCCTTCACAAAACCGTGTTGACTATCCCTAATCAAATTATTTCTCTCTAGATGATTATAAATCCTATCCCTTATAATTCTTTCCAAAACTTTGCCCCCAACAGAAGTCAGGCTCACTGGAGCGGGGAAGGTTCAGGGGGACATTGAATCGAGGCGTTCCAAATCGGGGAAGGGGGTTTGTGATAAGCAGAAACTATTCCCAGCGACAGGAGGGTCGGGGACCAGAGGGGGACACAGATTGAAGGCGATCGGGAAAAGAACCAGAGGGGGTGAGGAGGGGGAGAGATGAGGGAATGTTTATTGTGAACACAGCGAGTTGTTGTGATCTGGAAGGCGCTGCCTGAAAGGACGGTGGAAGCTGATTCAACAGGAACTTTCCAAAGGGGCAACTGGAGAAATACTCGATAGGGAAAGATTTACAGAGAGAAGGAGGGTGGAAAGGAGAGGGGGGAAAGGGGGAGGGAGGGGGGAGAGGGAGAGGGGGGGGAGAGGAGGTTGAGTTGATCGCTCCTTCACAGACTCAGCATGGAAACAGAGGGCTGAATGGCCTCCTCCTGTAGCTTCTCTTGGAAACTGAGCCTAGTTCAGATGTACCACTCAGGTTAGATCAGGCATTGAGATCTCTCTCTGACCCACCAGTTGCCACAGGGATCATGCAGTTTTGGACTCTTACTGAGACCTTGGAGTCCTCGAGCAGTTGCTGACAGTAAGCGCGCAGGAACAGCAGGCAGTAAAGAAGGCAAATGGTATGTTAGTCTTCATAGCGAGAGGATTGGAGTATAGGGATAGGGATGTTTTACTGCAATTGTACAGGGTGTAGGTGAGGCCACACCTGGAGTATTGTGTACAGTTTTGGTCACCTTATCTGAGGAAGGATGTCCTTGCTATAGAGGGAGCACAGCGAAGGTTTACCAGGCTGATCCCTGGGATGGCAGGTCTGTCATATGAGGAGAGACTGAGTGGGTTAGGATTATATTCACTGGAGTTTAGAGTGAGAGGGGATCTGATAGAAACTTATAAAATTCACACAGGGTTAGACAGGGTAGATTCAGAAAGAATGTTCCCGATGGTGGGGGAGTCCAGAACTAGGGGTCAGAGTTTGAGGATAAGGGGGAAACCTTTTAGAACTGAGGTGAGGAGAAATTTCTTCACCCAGAGGGTGGGGAATGTGTGGAATTCACTCCCACAGAAAGTAGTTGAGGCCAAAACATTGTGAGATTGCAAGAAGAAATTAGATTTCGCTTTTGGGGCTAAAGGGATTGAGGGATATTGGGGGGGAGGGGGATCAGGATATTGAATTTGATGATCAGCCATGATCAGAATGAATGGCAGAACAGGTTGGAAGGGCCGAATGGCCTCCTCCTATTTTCTATGTTTCTATAAGCTGGAGAGAGCAGATTAGATGCAATCCTGTTGAAGGAGAAAGAGAGGGAGAGAGAGGATACTGGAGAGGGGCAGAGTGGCCTCCTCCTATCTGTGAGGTTATAGGCAGGCCAGTTACTGTGTTCAGAGAGGACCCTTCATTCAGAGAGAGCCTGTCTCTGATAGTCACAGCTATCAGTCCCAATGCTGAGGATATCCTGGGTATCAAAGACAACAGAATGTAACCACTCATCAGGTGTCTGGGACATCAGGGCCGTCTGGGGCGTCAGGGGCGTCTGGGGCGTCAGGGATGTCTGGGGCGTCAGGGATGTCTGGGACGTCTGGAATGTCTGGGGCGTCTGGGATGTCTGGGACGTCTGGAATGTCTGGGGCGTCTGGGGCGTCTGGGATGTCTGGGGTGTCAGGGATGTCTGGGACGTCTGCGATGTCTGGGGCGTCTGGGATGTCTGGGGCGTCTGGGGCGTCAGGGGCGTCTGGGGCGTCAGGGATGTCTGGGGCGTCAGGGATGTCTGGGACGTCTGGGATGTCTGGGACGTCTGGAATGTCTGGGGCGTCTGGGATGTCTGGGGCGTCTGGGATGTCTGGGGCGTCTGGGATGTCTGGGATGTCTGGGACGTCTGGAATGTCTGGGGTGTCTGGGATGTCTGGGGCGTCTGGGATGTCTGGGATGTCTGGGA